>NW_012026784.1:3269893-3280607 GCF_000956235.1 Wasmannia auropunctata
AGAGATGTGTATAAGAAACAGTATTATAAAAAATTGTTATATTATCTAATAGAATAAGGTACTTTCTACTGGACCCGGACCGGACCGAAACCAAAACTGATAACCGAATCAAAATCGTTATTTTAGTCGGACCGAAATATTATGCAGGTTAATGGACCGAACCCATAACCGAACCAAAAAAATTTTTTTTCGGTATTCGGTTCATTTTTCAGTTCGGTTTTCGGTTCGGAAAAAGATACACAGTAGCTATACTTCCATCTTTCTTTCTAATAAAATTTCACGCCTCGCTTGTTCTATAATTCATACTATATCTATGGAATATCCCTACTTTATGTCCGGATTGAAATCTTAGAAAGCTACAATTAAAAGCAGAAGAGAATCTCAAGAAAAACTAATATCTTGGAATTCTGACAAGAAAAAGTATGATCCAATCAGAGTTGTCTAAATTAATTAGCGATAGTCGTTCTGACGGTACCAGCCACGCAAGTAAGTGTCGAATGGCTGTTCTCAGGGTTAAAATTCGTGCTATTCTCGCTAAGAATGAACATCGAATGAAATAATTCTGGAGAATCAACTATTGATTAAAGCAAAACCGAATTTTCATCAACAAAGATTTTGTTCAATAGAGATAAATTTTTTATAATTAGCAACTAATAAACAACTTATATTTGTATTACTTTTTTTATGCATAATACTTATCTTTTATCAATTTTACAATAAGTAATTATATGTACACCCGTAACCGTAACCATAACCGAAAAAGACCGAAATCCAAACGGTTACGGTCACCATCCGCAAAAGAATGGAAACCGAAACCGAAATCGAAAATTGGGTATAGCCGCGGATCGTAACCGTAACCAAACTGAAATTTTTTTCTGAAACCTGCTTTCTAGTATGTATTTATGTTTTCAAAGTCTTATTTTTAACTTTTGTTCACGAAATATAATCCGAAAACGAAGTATAGTATAATGGTATCGGTAGCCTTCCTCTATTATTACAGCATTATTTTAAAGTTTCAAGATAGTGTTTCGCTTCTATCAATTTTTTTATCCAAGGAATAAAATGAACTTCATAAATAAATTTGAGAGCGCCTCACGGCTGATCTTGGTGTCTAATAATATTTCTACATGAATTTTTAAATCCATTATTCACAATCAGTCAATTGAACTGAATTGAAGATGGAATAGTAAGATCACAATTGATCTTCATTTCTTGTAATAATCCGATACGAATAAGCACGTCTTAAAACGCTGCAAAAAAAAATTAAAATTGAACTTGTTACATACCTGCAATAGGAGCTGCAGTCTTGTATGTGAGTCATAGCCCTTCTTCTTTCTGATTATTAAAAAAATATCTCCAATGTCGGGGCAACTTAGTAGTAATTTGGAAATTAAAACCTTTCCCATAAATCCAGTACCGCCAGTGATAAGAACGTTTTTATTGGCAAACCATTCGGGTATCGATTTTGTAATCATTTTTTTTTAAATAACTGCAAGATAAACCAAAAATATTTGTTAAAAGAAAGAGAGAGAGAGAGAGAGAGAAATCTATAAGAATCTGTGATAGATTGTTTCTTTGAAACTATGGTGTTTATAATTCTAGTTTAAAAATTAAATTGTGTATCTAATAAAAAAAAACTCGTCCATTATTTATAAATTATCTATTTACAACTATCAAAAAAGATTTAAAGTTTAGTATAAACACATAAGATCTAATAAACTACGTTAAACTTCGATTGTATTAATATTTTAATAATAATAACCTCAGACAGCACACAGAGAGTTAAAAAAAGTTACATGTAATGTAATGTCAGAACTCCGAGAAAACGAATTCTTTTTGCACCTGAAAATTAACTCGACAAGCAGAAGACGGCATACGACTGAATCCTTCTTGAACTTTCTGTCATGTGTTATCTGAGAACAGCATACCTTCTCTTACAGACACTCCTTTTTATCAAGTATCTTATTCATTGCAGTCTTTTAAAATCAATAAAATATTTTCTTTTGTAATTAATAGGCGGTCGGAAGCACGTAAAATATGTATAATGCAATTTTTTGTTTTGTTCACAATTATTATCGTATGTAAATTTATTATATAATTAAATTAGAAGAAAACGTAATTATTTCAGAACACAATGAAAAAAGGAAACAAAATGAAGAAAAAGTATAGAAACTACAACGTCATCTGCATGCTTGTCATTCTACAGATTCGAAAAATTATACTTTTTAATTCTATATGTATATGCATATGTGTATGTCAATGTGTTTAGTTTAAGTATTTACACTCAGTTATTTTTTAAATAATAGATAATAGTCACATAAAAAATTTTTTGAATAGAAAAAGTTTATTGTTTTTCCGCTCATAAAAGCTTAAGTAACATTATTTTATGAATGGTTACCAAAAATCATATCATCTGTATTGCACATTATTAAATTTGTCATAAAACATTTTATGAAGCCAATAAAATATCGTTTTATTAAAAAAGAATAAAACTGTCAACATTAAATAAAATAATTTAAAACTTTTATTCAAGTCATTATACAGTATAGAGTTTTTTAAATGAAATATAATTTATTCAAAAAATCTTTAATTTTATTATTTTAAAAAATTACTAAATGTATAATATTACATACTGTAATGTAATATTATATACTTAAATCAAATACATTGTATGTATGTATATAATAGATCGAATTCGAAATAAATGGTCTTTTTATGTTTCAAAAAATGTATTTCATCTAAAATATTTAAACAATAAAAGATAAATAATATTTTAAAGATGTATCATATTATAATATAATATTGTTATATCATAAGATATATATTATAATATTTTATATATATATATATATATATATATATATATAACATAATAATATTATTTAAAAAATATTATAGGTTAAAATAATATTATAGGTTTAATAGATACCTTAAAATTGCACCAAATATTTTAATAAAACTATTCAGAAAATGTAACGATGTACGGTCGTTTGAACGGATATCGCACACTTATCGCGCTATTGAGAAATAGATCGCGCACACTAAAGAACTAGTGGTTAACTGGAAAAGTCACTTGAAAAAATCTCGTCTTATCGTTCCATGTCGTAGGGACTGTCAGAACGGACTGAATGCAGATACGTCGTCGGCGTCGGCTTTATCCCTGTTACACACGGCTGACCGCACGGTCATTCCCGGGAGCCTTTCTTGATTTCGCCTTCGTCCAGTGCCAGTGTCCGGTAGACGAAGGCTCGAGGGCGGTAGCGAGTTCTCAAGGTCTCGGCATTCTCTCTTACTTTCCCCCCTCATGTAGCGATGGAACCGAGCGAATCGGCTCTCCTGAGTCGCGTTAGGCCGCGATTTCATTTTTGTTCACGTATCAAATTTGCATATCTGACGTTAATTCCCACAACTCCGAAGTACCGTATAAATCCACGTTCGCGGTTCACTGCAACGCTGCGTGAACCGCGTACATTCATTCACTCATATACAGGAACGAGTGATTTGGATTCTGTCCGAGATTCACGATATCGCTATACATGACGCGGGTATAAAAGGAACATTGAACCGCCGCGGGACTTCCCAATGATTCCGCGACCTTGCGCGGTACTTGGAACACGGATGGTGGTTAAGATCGATTCATCGCTTTTGCGGTACGGAAAAAATTTCTTGTAAAATTTCCGTTACTTGATTCATTACATTTAACGAAGAAATAAACCCAAGTGGAAACGTCCCTCCTCTCATTAACGAGTTTTGTGCGTTGCAATATATGTAGATATAAATTATTTTTAGAGTACTTCTTTGTAAGTTTACTCTAAGGAATATCAAGCGAATAAAATATGAAAGGCTTTGAATTAAATGGTCTTTTTATGTTTCAAAAAATGTATTTTATCTAAAATATTTAAACGATAAAAGATAAAAAATATCTTAGAGATATTTTTATAATTTTAAGTGCACTTTATAATCGTGTATTTAAATTTTTTGGAAATGTTATATATTTTTTAAAACTATCGCTTTTTATTGTTTTTAAAAACATTGAAATGTTTTTATAATTAAATTATAAAATTTAATTGACAAATTCAACCATATATAACAAAATTGTCTGAAAATGCATTTTTGAAAAATGATCTTATAAAAATCTTTAAAAATATCTTTATAAACCGCGCGTTCACGTAATATTAAAGATTACTTTATTAGTCAATTCTTAATTTATTGTAAAATCAATATAACATCAGAAATTTTTGCTGATTATAGATTCTTTATATTCTCTATTACTATCTTATTATTTAGAAGGAAATCCGATTGAGCATACTAGTACACACTGATGCATATTAAAGTCGTTGTACACACTGATCTAATTTAAAAGATGTAAGAATGAAATGCAAATATTTCGAATAAAATACATATTTCATCAAACAGCGTAATAAAGTGTATTGAGGATTTTGCGGTTTAATTTGTTTCTATATTTATGAACCCTTATTTCAATTTGTGCATGATGCAGGCTTCAATGCGTACAACCAAATTCGCTATACTCCTTAAATATTTACTATATTTGAAAAGAGATAGTTAAATATGCATTTAGGTGTAGAAAGAGAAAGAACAAGAAACTCGAAAATGTATAATATGTATCTAAGTGTAAATAAAAGGCACGAATATGTTACATCAGGAATTATGTCCCAGAAAACAATCAGCTGATATTATTTCAGTGGCAGATCCAGAGAGTGTTCTGGGGGGGAGGGGCGGTATAACGAAATGTGAATATTTAGTTATTATTGTCGTTAATGTTATTTTTAATATTTTTTATTATTTAAAAAAAATTGAGTAAACATTATTTAGTCTCGAATAATTTTTTTTCTCAATTCATTTTAAATCGACTTTTTCCAATATATATAAGTATACGAAATTTGAAGACTGATGGAAATTATTGAAGACTAATGGAGCATAAAGCGCAAAGGAAATAATAAATGCGCTGACCTACATAACAGTGTTTACTGCTATGTTATCTATATAAACTTGCGTTCCTTATTCATGTAAATGGAAGCAATCATGACATTGTGTGAACGGAAATTCATTGGCGGATACGTAATAAAGGATATATAACTGGTTTACAGGTAATATAATGTTAATTATTTACGGTCATATGTGTAATATTGTCCGGCCAAAGTAGAAACTAGTTTAATATTCTAATTAAATGTTTAAAAATGTATAAAAAATTATAATCAATTGTAAATATGTTACAGATAATTATTATATATATATTTAGGAGTGTGAGTTAGTGAGTTATGAGGGTTTTTTTTCTCAAAAACTGATTTATTATACGAATACCTTAATGACCTCAAATAAAATATTTTTCTTCGTTTTCTATAACTCTTTCTGTCAAGAGATAGATTCCGCGACGATAAAAAGATTCTTCTGTGGATTTGATCCAATTTTCTCAAATTTTTGCACTGTCCGATGAATGTACTCAGGATAAAGTAAAACATCCCAGTCAAGACTAATTCGTTCCGGATGGTCAGTGACATCATGGAGTCTGATGTTGCGGTGAAAGACAACTGCACTCCTGCAATTTGCCAATTTTGGACGTTTTGTGCGGATTGCTTGGTTCAATTTTGTTAACTGCGAACAATATATCGGTCGAATCAAATTTTTCCTGACGTTGACAATGCGCCCCGAACTATTATTGACAGTAACAGCTTGTAGTAAATGATACCCTTGAATTCCACCATACGGAGAATATGATCTTCTTTGGAAGCAATCTCGCCTTCGAGGTTGTTTGCGGCGGCTGCTGTACCTTTATGTTCATTTGCGTACTACGTTATCGTAGATGATCCCTTTTTTCATCGCCCGTCACCATTCGCTTCAAAAAAGGGGTTGTTTTCTTGCCGTTTTTGCAGCGAATTGCAAGATGGATATGCGAGTGGCCAAGTTGCTTCGCGCGATTCATTCATGTTGCAGCCAACATTATTGAGCCGATAAACGTATCCCAGCTGGCGCAAATGATTTTCTACGATTATATGGGATATTCAGTGCCGTAGCAATCTCTTGCACCGTTCGGAATGAATTTTTAACGATGGATAGTCTTGACATCATTTGAATCAATTTTGGTCGGAGCAGGGTGCATCGACATCAAAATCTCCAGAACGGAATTTGACAAACCACTTTTAGCATACGCGTTCAGTTAATCATTCTCACTAGACGAGCACAATAATTTCTAAAGTATTTATTTCTAATTTCTAGCTTGAAATCTCTACTTTACAAATAGATACTTTAGAAAACGGTCCTACTGATCTTTCATAGAATTAAACTGATAGAAAAGCAGACCCGACAAATCTCAAAATTTTTTACAAACTTTGACAAATTTCATGGCGCGAATTAAAAATCGCGTGCAAATGCAGTTTACTGCTTTCGAAGGAGTGAATCTTTACCTTTAATTTGCTTTTTTGTTGAGCGTTGTACGATTTTTTTTTCACCAAATTATTTAACATTAAAGCAAAAAGGACCATTTTTGCAAAAGAACCAAAATGGACGAAAAAATAGGTTTTTTTGCCATCATTCTTTGCCAATATTGTGCTCGTCTAGTGAGAATGATTAACTGAACGCGCTGTAAAATGCTTTTTTGAACATCTCGATACGATCATTTTTGACGAAGTTACACTCTCTTGAATTTTGCCTATTTTTGGAGGGTAGAATAAGTGATGCTTTAATTTTGTTGAGAAGTATATATATACATATATATATATATATATATACATATATTATAAATTATATTCTCAATATTACCAATGAACTTCAACCACGCATTTTTCCTTATGCAATACATCCTGGAAATCATCACTTTCACTCCCTTGTATCTCCACAACCGTGCTTATGCTCATCTTGAAATTTTACTGGGATTAATGTTTCATCTAATAGTATTATTTACCATAAAAAAAGTTTGAAATTCGAGGTCCAAAAAATGGGCAAAATTTGCCATCATTCTTTATTGGCGCAATATATTGGACCAATGTATTTCCAATGTACATTTATATTAAAAATACATTGGTCCAATATTGCGCTAATAAAATTGTCAATATTGTACTACTGTAGGAGCATATATTTTTATAAGCCTCTGCAGCTTGTTTGCCTTTTTTTAAGTAATAGAGTAAAATATGACGATAATACACGTTTTATTTACTTCCATTTTCACAGCTACGCAGCACGCACAGTATACGATGTTAGCTCTTAGAACATATATTACTTAAAACAGTAGTATATGTTCTAAGTGTTAGTTACAGTAAAATTCACAGACAAGTTATTGAAATATAACCTTTAAAATGCGCAATATTCGAGTTGAGTGATAGCGCCGAGAAAAAAAAAGAGTCGGAATGAACTCTTATGCATCGAGGCAAAAAGCAAATGAACTTACCAATCTGTTTTTACAAGGGCTTATAGAACTAAAGATTAATACATTTTTACTTAGAATTCAACGTTCTAGGCTTTCGAATTTTAACACAAAAAAATACAACATGCCGTTTAAAACAATGAAATTGATTTTCATATATCCGAAGTGCAGCCATTTACAGAAAAGAAATATATACTATATAACGTGCCCCTCGAAACTATGTAACTTTTTCAGCAAACACAAATTATAACAGCAATGTTGCAGCAACATTGTAACATTCCGACTATATTGCAGAAATGTTATAATGTTGCTGCAATATTGCAGTTTTAATTTGTGTTTATTGAGTTATAATCATTTTTTATAAAACATGTTTATTTAGAAATTGTTTACAAGATATACAAATTAAGTGCTCTATTCTTATATTTCTTTGAATTCAATAACAATTGCCATTTGTTTTAAGAAAAAATAGTCATTTTATACGATGTACAGATATATATCAGGAATTTTTAAAACATTTATCATATTTATCAACTTTATTTAAAATATGAAAATTTACCTACAAATTCTAGCTGTAATAAAAATTAAAATAAAAAAAATGTACGTATATAAGAACTTTATTAATATAAGAAAAACAATAAAAATATAAATATAAAAAAAAATATAAGCAGTAGAAGAGTAATAATAGAAGATAATAATATTATTAATAGTATAAAGCTTACTATACTAAAAATAACATAGTGGCTAATAATTATAACAAATCAAATCGGTAAAATAAAAGGCCTAAAATAAATGAGCCTAAGCAGGACGTTTAATCCTCCATAATTATAATGATTAATCGAATGTAACAACCCAGATAACATAAAATCAAAATAGAGACATTTAAAGATGTCTTAAAAAATAAAAACACTTTAAAGACATCTTTGCGAGAAACGTCTAGAAGACATCTTAAAGGCAAATGATAATAATTAAACGAACATAAAACAGAAGTCTAAAGCAAATAAATACAAATTTTAAATCCGTAAATTGCTCTTACAGACAAGAACAATCATTGCTAATCATAGAAATCTTTTAGCATACCTGTATTTTCTTACTAATCTGCAGCAAACAATAGTAGTTGATGAAATGAAATAATCTTCCGCTGGACTATTGATGCGTCGCAACAAAATAAATGCTTTTATAGCATTGCATCCTTACCGCAAAGTTGCGGTTAAACCTATTTATCATATGCATTTGTTAATGATTTTTGCGTCGATGCAATCATTCTATAATTAAACTGTTTGTCCTTTTGAATGAGTACTATTTCAACAAACACATTCCAGCTCGCAGACATATGTTCAAAAGTGCGATGGAGAAATGTTATGGATTCGAAGAAAGATTTTCGAGTAATGCCGCACGAAATGGATCATCTGAATCGGGTCCATAGCATTTCTTTATGACGTCATAAAATAGCTTGTCACAAAATGAACAGGTCCGCTTCTTTGTCAAAATGACCCTGTGTAAATGGAATAACACTTCTTTTGTGGTACAGTCGAACCTCGATAACTCAACCAACAACTCGAAGACCTCAATAATTAAGACGAAAATTCTGTTCATTCCCTTCCGCTCCATTACGGAAAACTTCTATAAATCGAAATAAAACTTACCTTAACTCGAATTATTTGTCAAATATTTAGATGTATTATTTTACCTCTGCAACTCGAATTTAAAATAGCCAGACCTTTACAAGCCGAAGTTTACCTCTATAAGTCGAATTTTTATTGTCGCTGCCTCTATAATTTGAAGTTGTAGCAATACATATGTGTAACCAGGAGTAAGCCTCCCAGGGCGTCACAGAGAAAAAAAATGAAAAAAGAAAGTTATATGTCACCAATTCTGAGTTCATTTTCAGATGCAAAAAGAATTCTTTTTCTAGAAAGGATTTTTTTACACCTGAAAATGAATTGAGAATTGATGACATAAAACTGAATATACTAATGAATTCTTTTGGACTGTATGCGCTATCTGAGCTGGTATTTTGTTTTATGATTATATTTATTATATGTATGCAATAAATAATTTACTGTCAAATATTGATTTTTTTTCCTTTAAAAGCCATTATAATAGGAAAATTATAAACTCTCGTATAGAGCCTCCGTAAGTCGAATTTTCATTTCACCCAACTAAATCCAACTTTTTTCACTTTTTTTATTTTAACCTTTTTTTACTCGAATTTTGGTAAGTCGAAAATTCTAATTCGAAGGGTTTTTCTCTTCGTTTGAGATTCGAGTTATCGAGGTTTGACAGTATCACAAAGTGACTCGCGATTATCTTGCAACTCATTTCAACCAGCCATGTCTAAGCCTGTAGAATTAACAAAATAGTAACAACTAGAAATAGGACGAGAGAACACAGAATTATTGATAATAAGCATTGCAAAACTCAATTTATTTCAAATTTAATTATTAAAATTTTATATAATTTTAATTATTAAAAATATTTAAGATGTCATATTTTATATTGTGAAAAATTATTGATCAAGTTGTCTTTAAATAAACTTTTGTTATAAAAATATTAAATAAAATTTTGTTATAAAAATATTTGGGAAAAAATATAACATTTTCGAAAAATCTAAATATATTATTATAAAGTACTTTTAAAAGTTCAACATAAAAGTTTTTTATGTTGAACACATATTTGTGTATCTCTTATCATTTTAATATACGTTTTTATCACTGAAATGATTTTTAAAATTGGATTTTATACAAAAATTAAGTTTTATAAAAACTTTCTCTGCAAAGCTTCAAATTAGTTCATTGACAACGCTAACGGGTTTTGCGCACACATAATCAAACCTTTAAGTTACACGCATTACCTATACAGTTTTACCCATAATCTTTTTAACCACTTTTACTCGTTTTCAACTGATTTTGATGAAAAGCAATGGCTCGACCAGTTTTTTCAGCTTATTGCGCGTTATTATGTGACATTAATGTACGTAATATATAGCATAAATAATGTATATCTTAATGTGCGTAATAGTATAAAAAAATATGTATATTTTGTTTTGATCTGTACTACCCAAAAAAAAAAGTTTCGCATATAATTATATATAATTATATGCAAAATATGTCCATATGTTTTTTTCCTTTGTAAAATTATTCTTTAATACAAAATTGATAATAATAAGAAGGAAACATAAAAAATAATTAAAAGAATAATTTTTACATTGTTTTTTTTTACAAAAAATCAAATTTGAAGAAATGAGAAAAATTGTATATAATTATATATGTATATTTTTAATCACTTATATATGATTATAAGATCGGAAGAGCACACGTCTGAACTCCAGTCACTTAG
>NW_012026784.1:3282241-3282600 GCF_000956235.1 Wasmannia auropunctata
TGTGTGTGGTGGTGGTGGTGGTGGTGGTGGTGTGTGTGTGTGTGTGTGTGTGTGTGTGTGTGTGTGTGTGTGTGTGTGTGTGTGTGTGTGTGTGTGTGTGTGTGTGGATAGGTGACGATTGGTTGTGAAATGCGGATGGGTGGGTAGGTGTATGTGCGCATACTACTCAGTATGAGGTATTCCCGCCCCTTCGGCGTATCACCTCAAGCAGTCTATTCCTCATACTGATACATCTACTGATTTCATCTTGAGGAATTTCCTGCCAAATCTCTTGAAGAATTCTTTCGAGTTCTGCGAGCGTCGTTGGCTGTCTCTATTGAACACATCTGGGACTTGATGGGTCGTCGGTTAAGAGATTA
>NW_012026784.1:3282650-3286166 GCF_000956235.1 Wasmannia auropunctata
AGATGTGTATAAGAGACAGGTGCTGAAGAGGCTGATTATTGATTCTTTTCTGCGACGCTGATTGATTTTCTCGCTGCGCGATTCTCTAACTTCGTGAGCGGCTGTCATTACATTGACTTTTGACAGTTGTATGTATTGAGGTTGATGTATAATTATAGTCAATTATAGTAAAAAGTAAAAGTGCAATTAAATAGCGCGCGCGAAGCGCGCGACTGTAGTGCTAGTAAATTAAATAATACGTGACATTATATTATGATTCAAGATCGTGATAAATTGAAAAAGTACAAATAATTTCAAAACAATAAAATCCGGTTTTAAACTTTTTATAAAAATGAAAATGTATGCAAAGTACAAATAAAAAATTCGATCAATTTAAATAAATTTATCGAAAAAAATGACTAGATTTTACTGTGGTCATCGGATTTTTGTACTGAAATATTTGTACTTTTTCAATTTATCACGATCTTGAATCTATGTATTATAGTGTCACGTATTATTTAATTTATTTAAATTAAAAAATTCGGTCAATTTAAATAAATTATTTATTATTTAATTTATTTAAATAATAAATAATTTATTTAAATTGACCGAATTTTTTATTTGGACTTTGCATACATTTTAATTTTTATAAAAAGTTTAAAACCGAATTTTACTGGGTTTTACCAGATTTTTGTGCTGAATAGATATGGCGCATAATAACAGAGCATATATTCGTACGTAAGAAAAATCAATTTAGGGCATATTTGTTGCGGTCAAATAGCAAACAATATTAAATATCAAACGATATCAACTAACCAATACTCGAGTCTCAATTCTAGAAAGAAACATTATTCACATTGCTCTGTACACCTTGGATGATATTGTTAATGCTAGCAGTAAACTGAATTTTATCAACCATTATTCCAAAAATTATTTAACCAAAAGGAGCTTTATTATAATTTGATAAACTATTAGTAGTTTTGAAAAGATTTAAATGTAAGCTATAATATAACTAGAATATTAAGCAAAAAATGGGAATTTCCATTAAAAAACTTTGATGTGAGGATTTCCATTTAAACTTGACTTTTAAAGTGTATTTTTATATGCTCAAGGCCAAATGGATATTTGATGCATATGTATTAAAATCCTACAATTTTGGTATGTTTACATTTTCTTCTCAAATGTCTTGTTTTCGAAATATTTTACCGATCCGACATTTTTTACGTCCTGTAATATTAGTTCTAAGATTAGTAACAAATCCACGATTTCCGTGATGATATGAAAAAAACGTGCTTCGGCAAACTTAAACATATTCAGACTCATTCTTCATTCTTCGAAGACAAATTGATATCCGCGATCGAGCTCTTTATAAATACTTTTGTCTTTTATTTTCAATAACACTCCTCGATGAAATATGCGTCTACAGAACTCTCTTTCTTTTTTAATTGTTCTACATTAATAAATAAATATATAAATATAGTGTAAAGATAATGTAGTCAATTTGTAATTTCCAGCGAAAAAGAACTTAATAATTGTGATCGATTGAATTTCGTACCGTTCATTTAAATCGAAAAAAATGTTCTCAGAATGTATACTTCGATTAATGTATATTATTCAGCGTAATAAATTTTCCGGGTGGTTACCGGCAAACAATTTATTCTGACGCACAAACAATTTGTCATGATCTTCTATTTTCAATGGAAATAAACTTCACTCGAATGGCCACAGTTAATTGAACAAGGTTCGAAGCAAGGTGCGAAGTTATTTATTAATAATAATGAATCAAAAAAATTTTCCGCATCTGTAGGATTATTTCATCAATTAATATCATCCAGCATGGTATAAAGAAGGATTCATTTATTCCGATGCACCCACATAGTATGTAAGTACCTACAGTGAAAGGATAGATCCGTATGATCTCTCGCTTCTGACGTCATAAACTATGTTTCAGTGAGGAGCAAAAGACGCCGCAGGCGCTTTCAATAAAAAATATGAAGGAGGAGGAAATATCGACTTACAAATGATAAATACAACCTGTCACGCTCTACATGTCTAAAAAAAAACGATACAATATTGAATGATTTAACGAACGATTTAAATCCTGGTAAACTCTTAACAAACAGATTATAATGTGATACACGCAAAACATTTAGTATGCATTCAAAATATTTAATAGCGATTATTATTGCTAGGATTGTTATTACCTTAATTTAGCAATATCGAAGATTCAAAGGAATTCGAGAGAAGAGTTAATAGGAAACTGGATAGAATATTGTTACAAAAATATTTAATAGCATTTTAATAATTGGGACTCTTAATTTTGATAGTTTCGAAGATTCGAGAGAATTAAAGAATTCGAAACTTCAAAGATAATTCCGAATTTTCGAAAGGTGTACTTTAAACTTTGAACTTTGGATTTTACTATTTTACAATTTTACATATAATTTAGTCATACTTATAATTCCAAGTCTTTTGTAAGAATCCCAAATAAAATTTTTATTTATTAAATAATAAGTTTTCTAAGAAATGGATCCAAGTATTCTTCAAATTGATAAACTTTGATCAGTTTGAATATGAAATAGTACAGATCAAAAGATATATGTATTTTTTATACCTTTAAATTCTTCAATTTTCTCGAACATTAGAATTTTTTAAATTGCCAAAATTAACAACCCTAATTATTGCTAAATATTTTTGTTATAATATTCTTGTGTCCGGTCTTCTATTAATCCTGATAAGTATTAAATTTAGAACTTAATTTGTACTTCTCTCGATAATCTTCAGTATGAGACAATATTGACAATATTACAATATCGCATATGTCTCTTACTAATGTGCGCATTTTTTCTTCATTGTATTTTTTGTAAGTTATATCAGATATTTGCTTTTTCTTTTTTTTATTGTATGATCAGTTTGACTAAATTTGCTGTAGGATTTTTTCATATGTACAATTTTTACAACTAATTCTATTTCATCTTACTTCGCTTGACAATTTGGATTTGAGAATTTAATGGTAATAACCAGCAAAATTTGACCATGAATTGTCCGGAGAGAGATTGGGATAGACTACTAAGTTTTCAACATATGGAACCTCGCAACAACTTTTGTAATTTATTATTATATTTATTTGACATAATGCTTTTTAATTTGTTGGTCGTGTACAATTTCTTAACTGTGGCTCTTGTGATTTTTGTTTTTGTGTTTTCCTGTATTTTTAATTTTAATTTTTACATTATTTCCAGTGAGAAATAATAAATCAGAAGGACGTCTATTGGACGTCAATATCATCGATGATTGATATTAATAAACATTTTAATTATTTAAACACATAACAATTTTATTTCTATTAAGTATCATAATAACTTTTTCACAAATATAAAAATGATTAATGTCACTATATTTTCTTCTCTTACTCCCCGGGAAAAAAAGTTCCATATATAATTATATATAATTATATGCAAAATATGTCTATATATGTTTCTTTCCTTTGTAAAATTATTCTTTAATACAAAATTGATAATAATAAGAAAGGAAACA
>NW_012026784.1:3286216-3286696 GCF_000956235.1 Wasmannia auropunctata
TAGGTGACGATTGGTTATGAAATGCGGATGGGTGGGTAGGTGTATGTGCGCATACTACTCAGTATGAGGTATTCCCGCCCCTTCGGCGTATCACCTCAAGCAGTCTATTCCTCATACTGATACATCTACTGATTTCATCTTGAGGAATTTCCTGCCAAATCTCTTGAAGAATTCTTTCGAGTTCTGCGAGCGTCGTTGGCTGTCTTGGATAATCTCTCAACCGACGACCCATCAAGTCCCAGATGTGTTCAATAGAGACAGCCAACGACGCTCGCAGAACTCGAAAGAATTCTTCAAGAGATTTGGCAAGAAATTCCTCAAGATGAAATCAGTAGATGTATCAATATGAGGAATAGACTGCTTGAGGTGATACGCCGAAGGGGCGGGAATACCTCATACTGAGTAGTATGCGCACATACACCTACCCACCCATCCGCATTTCACAACCAATCGTCACCTATCCACACACACACACACACA
>NW_012026784.1:3286746-3289979 GCF_000956235.1 Wasmannia auropunctata
CTCATTTCTTCAAATTTTATTTTTTGTAAACAAAAAATGTAAAAATTATTCTTTTAATTATTTTTTATGTTTTCTTCTTATTATTATCAATTTTGTATTAAAGAATAATTTTACAAAGGAAAGAAACATATATGGACATATTTAGCATATAATTATATATAGGTAATTATATGTGGAATTTTTTTTCCTAAGTACATCACATTCAAACTGTTTAAAGCTTAAATTTGAAGGATACTCGAATTCATTTTTTGTAAGACTTAAATTATTAAATATCAGGATAGACCGGAATGTTATAAATAATTAAGAACGAAGAACGCCAACACGATCAAAGCGGATCTTGGTGCTTCATAATCTATTTTTAAAGTGTGAATCTTATAATTATTCAGTTTCAAGTACACTGCGCGACCGCAAATTGCATGCTTCTACACAGCTCTGAAACGAGCATTATCTAAACATAATATTACGTTAAATTGCCAAAGGCAATCTAATTATCGATATTCATAGCATCTATTAAAATCATGTACCGCGCAGTGTACTTGAAATCGAATAATTGTAAGATTCACATTTTAAAAATAAATTATGAAGCACCAAAATTCGCTTTGACCGTGTTGACTAATTATTATTTAATAAGTAAAAAATACTTTTTTACTTATTAAATAAATATTAAAAAATATTAAAAAATTAATTTAACATCATTGTATTACCTTATACAATGATGTTAAATTAATTTTGTTGATATAAATTGGGATTCTTACAAAAGATTTGGATGAATTATAAGTATGACTAAATTATTATATAAAATTGCAAAATTATAACCCAAAAAAAAACAATAAATTTGTTCAGTTGTTTAAGTATGACTGAATGACTGAATAATATAAATTGTTTGAATAAATTCGAGAAACGGTCGAACATCAAGTTCGTATAATTCGCTCCATACAATCGGTTTTCGAGAGATATCGGACAAAAATAAATTTTAATTTATAATTTTGTAATAAAATAATATAAATTGATAAGTCAAAAAAAATTCTTTGTGCAACGACCAAAGTTCATTGACATTACTAACGGGTTTCGCACACACATAATTAAGCCTTTAAGTTACACGCTTTACCAATAATCTTTTCCACTTTTACACGTTTTCAACTGATTTTCATTGCTCAACCGGTTTTTTCAGCTTATTGCGCATTATTACGTGACATAGATTCAAGATCGTGATAAATTGAAAAAGTTATACAAATATTTTAGAACAAAAATCCGGAAATTGAAAAAGTTATACAAATATTTTAGAACAAAAATTTTTTAATAAAATTTAAAATGTATGCAAAGTACAAATAAAATATTCAATTAATTTAAATCCTATCTAAAAAAAGGTATGTTAAGTCGAAAACTCGCATTTCTCGAAATTATTTGTTGCCGCTTTTCCGTGATGCTGATTGATTATCTCACTATGCTTACTTTGTTGAGCGGCCGTCATTACATATTTTGACAGTTATTATGTGTATTGAGATTTGTTTTCATAATATTGGAGTTAATAGTGTAATAGCAATATATATATATACATATATACATATACATATATAAAGGTTTATAAAATACCACACAAAGTATCAATCTTTTTTAGTAAAATATATATTAAGAAGAAGTTTTATAATAAAAATGTGTTTAGTAAAACTTATCTGAAATAATCTTGAAGTTATCTAAGAGAAATAAAAAAATAAATGAAAAAAAATATATTTAATATTAAGAAAATTGTCAACTTAATCAAATTTAACTGAATTTACAAATATTTTTCAATATTTGCACAGATAAATAGTTAGACTTTAATGTTGCATTATAAGCTAATTGTGTAAGTTTATGTTTGCAGTTGAAGAATGATGTTTATATATCCTTTAATTATTCTCAAATTTAATGCATCTGACAGTTATTAAAATTTATTTAAACAAATTTATTCAAAATTAATATTATTTAAGATATTTTAACTTCAACATGAATAATTTGTACTTTATAATAAACTTAACTATAATATTAGTCTTAAAATGTATTTATTCTTAGATTTAGTTGAACATATTTTTTTAAAACATGTATAAACTTTTCAGACAAACACTTATTTAAATTTTTTTAACTGTAGTTCTTGTTTACTTTTTAGTTCTTCTTCAAGAATTCATCTATCAGAAAAATACGAAGTTGGTATCTTTTATCATGCTTTATCTTAAAAGTTCTGCGTACTTTTGTGCATTACTAATTTTCATCAATTACAGATAAAAGCGTTCGCATGTTTCGTTTCTTAAAACGTCGTTATAATTGTTTTCTTGATAAGACATACAGTAAAGATGTCTCGTACTTCATAAAGTTTTTTTTTAAACGGCTCAATATTTGAATATTTATTTAAAATATTTATTTAAAGTTGTTCAATATTAAATTTTCTTAATTCTTCAGTTGCATTACGCAATTATAAATCATCCAACATAATACAGGACTAATTGCATATGTATGTTAATATTAATGTCTATCTTTAACAAAATGTTTAAAAATGTAATACGAGTAAATCGGACAATTATGTATATAACACACAAAGATGGAACAACACGTATGTAATATTTTATAAAAGACCACTGAAGAGGATTTGATGTAAAGCCGAAACGATCGTCTGGTAGCATTAATGTAATTTTTTATATGAATATAACGCGGATTAGCATAAAGACCTTGCTTGACTCCTGACCCATTACAATTATTTATTTTAAATTTTAATTCTCGGAGCCTCGGAATATATTGTTCAGTTTAAAATAATTTTTGTGATATTTAATTGTAGGCGTGTTATAAGGATTGAAGAAATTAAATATATATTTCGTGAACTAAATATGACTTTTATTCGTGCTCGTCGCGAGACGTCAGATCCTATGGCCGATTTCTCAAAACCGACGAAGTCGACGACCGTTGTCGCAAAAATCTGACGTTGACCAATAATGTTTCGGCACGTCTCTTGTCCATTGACCCGAGTGAAAGAGCAAACAATACATGAAAATATCAATATTACATGCATGTAAATGTCATTAATATCAACAATATAAGCATGACGGAGTCGCACGACCCGTTTAAACGTTCATCTTTATCTCAACGGTCTACACTGTATCAAAGGTTTGATATCATTTTTTTTCCGAAACTGCTGCAGTGAAAAAATCGGGATTTGCGTGATTAATTAGCGACTAAACAGGAGATAATTTCTACGCAAGTCCCAT
>NW_012026784.1:3290029-3290895 GCF_000956235.1 Wasmannia auropunctata
ACGCGTCGCGACACGTTTCTTTTGTTTACATTTGGTCACATTTGATAAAATGCGAAGAGGGGAAGGGGTTCCCCCTCTTATCAAAATTATATAAATAATTAAATGGAGGGTTGATTCTATATTACGTTTTGCGTGGGTGCGATCATTCCACAGTTGGAACGACTCAGAATAGTGGTCATCAGCTCTCGCAAAAAGAAACCTCCGCAAGATGGCCAATTTCTACGTTCCAATCGAGGCCGTGAGTGAGAAACCGTAAGTATCCATTTTTATATTTTTTATCATGAAATTTTGTATAGAAATATTTCCAGCATATAACTCATCCGTTTTCTTTTTTTCTCTTTTCAGTCCATCGAGCGTGTCATCGAACGTGTCACGCATTTTGAGAAGGCGATTGGCATTGACTCATACGTCCTACAAATGGCTGGACATCGGAATTAACGCTGGACCTTTGTTCACGATCGATCTGACTATCGGTGACAATCGCGGCAACGGCATGGTTCTGTCTCACGAAACTTGGAGAGCGCTGATGGATAGACGCGCGGACGTCGAGCGACTCATGCAGTGAACTCCGATATCATCGTCATCGTTATCGATCTGTGACCTGACAGTGTGACTCGTGAAAATACGCGACGACAACATCGTTACAAAATTGGCAACGTGCGACGCTTTTATTTACATAAAGCCGGCAACCGTGCTGTTCACGCTCGAACTCGAGTATTGCATCGAGAATATATACATCGACTTGCGGCAAACTGTAATTACCGTTAACAATCGGTACAACGCATTCGTATTTTTCCTGCGCCAGAATTGCATTACGAATAGATACGACGCGGCGAATATTCTGCGTAAAATGTGCGACAAGAATT
>NW_012026784.1:3290915-3291753 GCF_000956235.1 Wasmannia auropunctata
GCGAGGGCGAGGACGCCTCCGCGGGAGGAGGCGAGCCCGCAGGAGCAAGCGTCGGGGGACGGCGGCGCAAGGGCGAGCCCGCGCGAGGAGGAGGAGGCGAGCCTACAGGTGGAGGCGCCGGGGGACAGAACGGTTGCTTATGACACTTAACGTAAGTATTTGCAATTTTTTCTATCCTTCTTTCTTCTTCTCTTTGGCATATTTTAAAATACTCTCCCCTTTTGTCTGTTGCAGATAGCGACAGATAGGTGGATTTGCCTCGATTAATTTCATATTTTTATACAGTACATTCTATACATAACTTTTATAATAAATATTTTTTTATTTTTAAAATAAATATTTTTATAATTTTAATCATAAAAATTTTATTTATTCTATTCCTCTTCTTCTTTGCGTACGTGTGATAAGCGCGAGTTGGGACGCGGCGCGGGGGCGCGGCGGGTCCCCGCGAAAAATCTCCATCCCACACCATAAATCATTTCGGCGGTGCGTGATGTTATATCCCCTCCCCTCATATTCTCAATGAGTCCGCCGCTATCATTGTTTATGTAAACTGTCACGTGCTCCCGCGAGTTAAGTAACTCACCTGAGCACGGATCAAACAAGGAGGTGAAATCGCGCACGATTCCCAGGAGGGAAGATGACAGCCCTCCGGAAGGTGTCCTTCCTGCGACCGACGAGGAGCGGCGACGCGAAATTTGGGCGCCAGACGGGCTCGGCGGCACGTCACTCGCGAAACGCGAATTTCCCGCGATAATGCGACAGCAGAAAGCGATCGTTCACAGCGCTAGCCGAGATTCTCCACCGGACGCCGCTCCCGAAGTCGATCACACGAAGG
>NW_012026784.1:3292777-3295933 GCF_000956235.1 Wasmannia auropunctata
TGTAAGAGGTTCCAACAAAATTAATAAACGATACGCGATTTACATTCGGGCCTCCCGGAGATCTCGGTCTCGCTCTTAACGACGCGGCTGTCGGTCCGGCAAAAGGGGCGCGAACCCGCGCCTTGTGACGGCGGCGGAACGCTGCCTCGCCGCAGCGGACTGCAGCGTCACAAAACATACATGGCCCATGTTTATATAAACATCTCAGCGGTTACCCCCTGTGACGTCAACCCCCCCCAAATTCCCCCTCCCCGCCCCGCTCCCCCCACGGAGCTCCTGGGTTAGAACCGGCCTATCTCTCCTACTAACCGGTTGTAATAAGAACCGAATAGGATTCCTAATTGCATTTACACATAGATTTGGATAAGTTCCGTTCGGTTAAGAATCAATTAGATGCAGCTGATCTTCCCAACCGTTTTTGTGCATACAGTTCTATAGATGTAACACTTTTCATCTGTTTTTATCCATAATTGCACAGGAAAGAAACGCATAGTAAAGCTATCAGAAACGAGTGGAACGTATATATCTGTTTCTAATGGAAATTTTTAACAGGAAAGGCTGTTTTCAATGATAAAAGCAAACGTCTATTAAACGCTTAATACAGAATGATCTATGAACGTTTTAAAGAACAGAATACGCTGTACAAACTCTTAAAAATTCTGTATAAAACACCTTTCAAACGCTGCAACGTTGCAACTTCCGCTCTATGAACTTTCTATTTGACTGTTTCTAGAGTGTTTTAATAAATTACTGCAAAGATAGTTTGAGTTTCGCGTTTACGTGAATGCCAAAAGAACGCTCATGAAACTTGTCATTTTCGCCAGAGAACTTTTACTTAAAAATTGTAATATCTGCAGATATACCTAATAATTGAAGAATTTATACCAGTTGTATGTGTTTAATTTTTTTCAAAATTACTATACATGGAAGTTCTTACCAATAATTTTTTTGATTCATGTTTCATGTGCTTCATTTCTTCTAATAATATCTTTTTATGGAGTACAGACAACGGAATCTTATCATAGTATCTGCAACATTATTTTAAGATTATAAGTATCAAATTATAATATGCATGCACGTACATACAGGGTGTCTGAAAAGTGTGGTAACCTCTTAATATTTCGGAACCTAAGCGTTTTGAGAAAAATGTAAGACAAAAGTTAAAGCTTAAAAAAATTTATTTAATAATTTTATTTTCAGTGATTTGACCATAGGTGACGTCGCCAAGGTCAGATAAAATCATATTTAGAACTTTGTGTAAGCGAAGGCCATCTGTTAGCGAAATGCAGTTGGCGCGCCTGGCTGACCAATGTCAGCGCCTCTCGAGATCTATATACTTTTCATTATCCTGCGATATCGATACTATCGATACTATCGATCTCGGCGATTGATATTGTAAGAACAACCCCCGTTGTCGCTACTGTCGACGACAAGTTATTGCTCCAAACCGTTGTTCCGATATTCGGAGTCGAGCAATAAGTAGCGAGGAAAGCAGACGTGCGGAGCTTTACCTCCCGGTTCGCGCCAGCGCTCGATCAGTATTACGTGTACCGTGACTCCTCTGAAACTGTTAAATAAAACTGAGTGTTTGGGAACGGAACGTAAAGCATTTATTACGAAGAGCGTATCCTCTCTTTCAAAATCCTTCCTGCTTCGCCGATACAGGTGGTCTGTGCCGGGCACATGAAAATAATCATCGGTCACGGAAATCGAGAAAGTTGAGTCGTACGAACGGACATCCAGACATCGAACTAAATAAACGTAGATTCAGAACTTTATTCGCTCAAAAAGACTTATCGGTAACATTCTTACATTTGTTAAAATAAACCTATTTTTTATTCTAGATTCTAATAACTAGTGTCAAGAGCTTTCCAAAGCACTTATAATAAAGTACTTTTTGGTTAAATAAATCTTGAGTTATGAAGCTTGAAAGTTACAGTACCATCAGCATTAGTATTATCCAAGGTGTCCGAACAATGGCTAAAACTTTTTAAGTGTTTTTCAGGATTATGACCTTGACAACTTATGTCAAAATCAAGGCCATTAAAGGTTGTTGCTCTTTATTTTTATTTTTGAAAATTAATTTATTTTTTAAAAAAAGAAGGACCTCCAATGGTTATGATTTTGACATATGTTATCAAGGTCATGATCCTAAATAACATTCAAAAGATTTTGTCATTTTTCGGACACGTTGGATAATGCCAATACCAGTAGTACTATAACTTTCAAGTTTCATATCTCGAGATTTACTTAATAAAAAAGTACTTTATTATAGTGCTTTGAAATTTTGAGAAAAGACTAAGGGAGGGAAGGGGTAGTAAACTGGCGAGAAAGTGTAGGGAGAAAATGGGAGAAAGAATTAGTAACGGAAGGAGGATGTCAAATTGGAAAGAGAAAAGAAATTTTTTGACAGTAGAGGAGTAGAAATAGAGGAGGTAAAGGGAAAAGAAGAAAACGGACAGAGGTGGTATGAGGAAACGGAAAGTAAAGAGAGGGAAGACAAAGGAGGGAGAGATTGGAGAGAATAAGGAATTCAAGATTTAATAGGTGGTATAAAGAGGTAACAGGGAAAGGGATTCCGGAATACTTGAAGAAGGGATGGGGAGAAAGTAGGTGAAGGATTGCTAGGTTTAGATTGGGGAGCAAAATGAGGGAGATTTACTATTGGGAGAAAGAGGGAAAAAGAACGTGTAAGCTGTTCAGGGGATAAAGGGAGACGTAGGAGCATGTGTAGGAGCAGGAAATGGAAGGAGGAAAAAAGCAGTTGGCAGGAAGCGATAGGAAGGATATTGGGAAACAAGGGGGAGGTGGAGTAATGGATGAGAAAAATAAAGTGGTGGGAAAAAGAGAGGGAGGGGAGAGAGTGGGAAAGTAAATAGGGGAGAGATGTGCGTGCGTGCGTGCGTGCGTGCGTGCGTAGCGTGCGTGCGTGCGTGCGTGCGTGCGTGCGTGCGTGCGTGCGTGCGTGCGTGCGTGCGTGCGTGCGTGCGTGCGTGCGTGCGTGCGTGCGTGCGTGCGTGCGTGCGTGCGTGCGTGCGTGCGTGCGTGCGTGCGTGCGTGCGTGCGTGCGTGCGTGCGTGCGTGCGTGCGTGCGTGCGTGCGTGCGTGCGTGCGTGCGTGCGTGCGTGCGTGCGTGCGTGCGTGCGTGCGTGNGTA
>NW_012026784.1:3295983-3301359 GCF_000956235.1 Wasmannia auropunctata
GAGAGAGAGAGAGAGAGAGAGAGCAGGAGGGAGGATGCGAAAGAGAAGAAAGTGTATATGAAGTAATGTATATGAAAAGGCAAGAGGAAACGGAGAGAGAGCGGGAGTCGTTAGCATATAAGATTAGATAGAATAAGTTATTTAGGATAAGTTAGAATAAATAATTGTATGGTATATAGATAGATTGTATGTTGAGATTGTGTTCAAGGGGAACAATAAAGTTACTACTACTATTGCTACTACTACTGCTACTGCTACTGCTACTGCTACTGCTACTGCTACTGCTACTACTACTGCTACTAGTGCTTTGGAAAGCTCTTGACACCAGATTATTAGATTCTGGAATAAAAAAGTTTTCTATTAAAAAAAATTAATGTGACTTTTACCTGACCTTGGCGACGTCACCTTTGGTCAAACTGATAAAATTATTAAATAAATTCCTTTAAGGTCTAACTTTAATCTAAAACATTTTTCTCAAAACCCTTAATTTCTAAAATATTATAAGGTTGCCACATATTTCAGACACCCTGTATGTACGTACGTACAAATGTTGACTTTTACAAAAAAATTCATGATTATAAAGGATGTACAGGGTGTTGCATTTACATATTTGGCGGTATGACGGACGCGATAGACTTCGCAGAGGCAGGCACGGCTCAACAGATAACGATAGTATATGCATGTATCGACATAACTTACTTATCGACAAGATTTTGCGTTTTTATAAAGTTTATAGTGTTTCGATTATGATGGTCTTGGATAGTAATCGTTGTAATTATTATAAAAGAAGCCGAAACGATGATTAGAGATGAAAAATTGAATTTTAAGTTAATATGATTGAATTTAAAATTAATATGATACAATAAATCTTCTTCCTTCATCTCTTTATTTTTTATATTAGCATTGTAAGTTTCGATAGAATTTTTAGGCACAGAAAAAGTGAAAGAAAAAAACTGTTTGCTATAAATCCGTATGCCACTGTATTTCATTTTGGATTCAGTTTCTGAAAAAAGTCGAATCGATCCAAACGCAGCATAAAGTAATTGTAATTTGACCGACGACGACCGACAAATACTACGAACGACATTTTCGATATACAACAATAAAGCCAATGTAAAAAATCTAATAAAATTAATTCGGCTCTAATCTCAGATGTTTGGAATGTTTTAAGAGTATTGATCACCAATGATGATTAATTATAGATAGACAGATGACGTTGAAATGCGGTAAATATTTTATCTCTTGTGAAAATCAGTAAATAGTTTTCAGACAAATACAAGGGGCGTTAAAGTCAAACCATGATTTTTAATTTTACAAATAAAAGAAGAGATCCTGAGTGAATTTTATTAATCATGTTAATTAGTTACAAGCGTCTTCTAACGCCGTATGGTGGCGTTAATGTCGCGGGCCACGCGAATTACTTTTTAAGCAATATGGCGCGCAACCATGCCAGTTCAAAAACTGAACAGCGTGTTGTAATGAAATTCTTCGTGAACAAAGGCGTAAAACCTAATGAAATTCACAGAAGACTTCAAGCACAGTACAGTGCAAGCACAGTGAGTAACGATTCCGGTTGAGGCAGATCGGTGCCCACTGATTTACGGCCGTTCTTAAAACGTTGGCACTATTTAAATGTTTTACTGCGGCTAAGAGTCTGATCTCTGTACTGCTTGAAGTCTTCTGTGAATTTCACTAGGTTTTACACTTTCGTTCACGAAGAATTTCATTACAACACACTGTTCAATTTTTGAACTAGCATGGTTGCGCGCTATATTGCTTAAAAAGTAATTCGCATGACCCGCGAATTAACGTCACCATACGGCGTTAGAAGACACTTGTAACTAATCAACATGATTAATAAGATTCACTCAGGATCTCTTGTTCTGCTCATAAAATTAAAAGTCCCGGTTTGACTTTCAACGCTCCTCATATGAAAAAAGTTTTCAATTAAATATTTTCTTGTGCTCAATATTTTTACCTCGCATAAAATATTTAGAATAATTCGGAATATTTTATGCAAGGTAAAAATATTGAGCGCAAAAAAATATTTAATCGAAAACTTTTTTCATATTTGTCTGCAAACTATTTACTGATTCTTACAGGAGGTATTTACCACATTTTTCTTAAATACAATGCGATTCTCCGCATAAAATTTTGTTGCACTCTATTTAGCATGGTAGTTATACTGCGGTTATATACTGCAATTTGCTGTTTCAATTTTTTCAATAAACCTTTTAAGAGCGGGGAAATATGAGTTAAAATCGACTTCTTATTAGACGTGAAATTTATAAATAAATTCAATGAATTTCTTATATGAAGTCCCCCACCTGATTGCTGGTCGAAATATTGACCAGCCCCGCCCGCAAAGGTAAAATTCAATGTAAAAATTTAGCGCGAAGGTTTGAGAATATTTTCCTACGTAATTTGATGCGCTAAATACGGAAAAAATAGTGAAAAAATCCTGGTGGCATCCTTGACCTTGAAAATCGCCATTTCAAGGTTAAATTTTTTTTAAAATAAAAGAAATAGCGATTTTCAAGGTCAGGGATGCTTCCAGGAATTTTTACACTATTTTTCCCATATTCAACGCATAAAATTTTCCCTAAAAAAACATCAAAAATTATGTGTCCCCTAGGTGGTCGATATATCGACCACTCCCGCCGTTAAAAGGTTAATTCATCTCACAATCAGTTGCGTGGTAATATCTAATACATTTGATCTTGTATATAATTTCTTATAAAAATACTATCCTATGTGAAAATCGACGATTTAAAATAACACGGGCAAAAAGGGATATATAGCTTAAATAGCCGTCTTGCTGGAATATAATATTTGGTAAGATGTTCAAGAAAGGAACATTGTCCAGCAAATTTGGCAGTGTTCCATCCAGGAACTCTGAGTATACTTCTGCCATGATATTAATATTTTCGAGAAAAAAGTGTGGCCCGATAATTATATTGTCCACAATCTCCATTTATGTAAACATTAATTATTTTGCTCCCCTGAATGTGCATTTTCTTTCCGGCAGTGGAAATTCTCTTACTCGTAATGATGTTCATTATGACGATTATAATATTATCGTTACTTTGGAAAGTCTATTTGTCTCTCCACAAAATTCTTCTCTGGAAGTTATTATTTGCAACATTGTCTATGTCAACCTGTATGATAAAAGTATACAATAATATGAAACAACCGTTCGTTTTAGCGCTCGGACTAGCTCGTCGGAGCCAGGGCTAAAACGTGGTTCGTGCGGCGGGAAAGATACGGGGTCGGAGAAATCTGTGACTCGAGATGTTCGGTGGCAGTAATTCACATTTATTTAATATCAACGCGTATCAGGCAACCTACGGAATTGAGGCCCTGTTACATGAGATTATTAAGCGCGCGGACGGACATGTATGTACAGCTATTTACACGACGTAGTAACCCGCGTGGGCGTCGGGCGAACAATTTACGCGCGTTTCTACTACGCGGGACCCCGGTCCTGTGTTCGCGCCGTCGGGATCGGTCGGACGGGTAGTACGCGGGTGTTGACATGGGTTCTCGAAGCGGGTATCTCGTAAGCCGGCCGTATCCTGAACACGGTAGCGCAATCGCTACCCTGTCTTCGCGGCGCGGGTCGAGGGTCGGGAGTCGAACCCCTGCGTGCCCGGTGTCCAGATGACTAGACTCGAGGTCACGAAATCATGACCCCGGTGTTGCCGAGCGGTTCTATGTAGGATAGGATTCTTACCGAACGCCCGTGATATCACGGAAGAGACAGCGCAACCACGATCTCTATTCTCTTCGGGTAAATGATGGAGCTCAGTCGAACGATGTGACTCGCTTGCTGGGCCTGGTGAAAAAGGTGCTTTACCTTTTCGTCCCCGGTCTTGTATACCCACGACGCCGGTAGTGTGTTATAGATATTGGCCCCACTCCGCCGCGGCGACCGGGGCGCCAAATTGCGGTACCTGGTTTCGGGTGCGCGCGTACCGTTCGGTTTACAACCTCGCGCTCGCTGGTAACCGATCGCTTATGTAACATTTAAAAGGTACGGGCGCACTGCGCCTATCATCGCCCCGCAGGTATTCGGCAAGGCGGAATCCGGCTGGTGTTTTGTCAGGCATCCGGCCGCGACCGGGTAGTATGATGACGATGCATACTTCGGACTCACATCGTTATAAATATATTTGTATTTTTTCATAATTCTTTTCAAATCGTACGAAATTATCATCGTTTATTATTTAAATAAACGTTTCATCACGCAGGCTTTAAAAGGTACGATGACTCGCACGATGTAAAAATATCAATTGCCGACAAAAGAATCTTTATTAAAGAAAGTTTATTACAGTTCTATATTATGCTTTTAAAAGCAACATGGCTAATAAATTATTAAAATATCGAATTTACTTACAATTAGTTTGAGATCTAATTATAAAATCTTTTTCGATGAGGTAAATTTGGAGGGAACAACTTTTAAGTGATGTATCTTTTAAAATGATGCCATCTTATAATTAGATTTTTAATTATTTTATGAACTTGGGTATAGTCTGTAGTGAGCTCACGCAACAATACATTCAATCGCTAGTACGTAGATTTGATAAAAATCTCTTTCGTTTGATCAATCATTCCTAGTATGTGTAGTATACGTTTCGTGGATGTGTGACGCGAGAAAAACGCGAAGCTGACACAAGACAATCGGAATATCTGTTGTTTGTTAGTGAAAAGTAACGTAGTGCAGTCAGCCATGTCGCGTTAACTACTAACAAAGAGTTAGCAAATATGCTGCTCATTTATGGTAAATGCCATAAAAATGAAAGGAGAGCCGCAATTCGATACGCTAATCATTTCCCTGACCAGCGGCACTCATCACATACGTTGTTCGGTTTGCTTTATCGTCGAATTTGTCAATATGGCACTCTTCACGCATCAACACGTCCGTGAAATAAACGTTGTGACGTGACGTTTTTCGACAACGTCCATCACAAGGGCTCATTAACCCGATCGCGAAGGCATAGTGGTATCCTGCGTCCTCCGACTTTCGAGGGCGAGTGCATTCCTGATATTGCCGTATTTTGCGACTTATTCTTTGTCATAGATTCAAGTATTTAGGTCACCCATCGACCGGGATAAGTGAAGGACTGCGATTATCCGGAAGAACTCTTGTAACAGAACATCGTCTCACCGGCTCCACGCGACTAACAAGGGAAGTTTGCGAACCCGAAAATTCAGAAAAATCTGACTCTTGGTGTAAAAGTAGAGCAGTTCATCCCTAGCATGAAACTATTTTTCGTTGGTGCTCAATTCCGTTTTAAAGGGATGAAACCACCCCTTGAAAAAAATCGGTTTTTTTCTTCCGACGTGAATATCGTCGAAACTATGAGAGATAGAAAA
>NW_012026784.1:3301409-3306022 GCF_000956235.1 Wasmannia auropunctata
GTTAACTAAAATCGTTTATAATTTGAAAAACATTATAGCCTCGACATTTTTGTATTAGGATTTTCGTCTCAAAATTATCTTAGGAACACGTTCTTAAAAGGAAATCCGGTAGAGGCGGGACACCCTGTATATATATATATATATATGTTGATAAAACTACAGCAATAATAACTATATAATATAAAGTAAGTTTCAAAATTTGTATATATATATATATAGTTGCCATCAACAAATTTTGAAACTTACTTTATATTATAGTTATTATTGCTATAAAAATGGTTGCAATGACCATTATTTAACTATAATTTACAATCATTTTCGAGGTCAACCATATTATATGGTTGGCCCCGAAAATGACTATAAATTATAATTAAATAATGGCAATTGTCACCATTTTTATGGCAATAATAATTATAATATAGCAAGTTTCAAAATTTGTTGATGTCAATTATATATTTGTTAATAAAATTATACATATAATTATTATTATTAACGTTATAATAGTAATAATCATAATTATAGTACTTTGCAAATATAGTTACAAATACAAAAACTCTTTCTCTCAGTGTAGAAGTGCAGAAATACCAGGATTGCATTATATTTTTCAGAGCAAACGAAATATTTCAATAAAAGTGATAAATAAATAAATAAATAAATTTATTGACATTTTTCTTCAGTTCTATTAGCTTTGATAGTAATATCAGTTTGTTAAAATGCACAGTGCTTGTTTATTTTACGATGCTATCTGTTCGTTTAAATTTTTAACCATCGAATCGACAAACATCGTTTTGTCTGTAGCCAAGTCGTTTAGCGTACGTTTTTATTAATTTACTTCTGCATGCGTCATTATGCAGACAGAATTTTTGCTACTCGCATATGAAACATTTCAAGCACAAAGCGGAGGTTTTTCATGATAACGGGGCCCCGCTGTTGCGCGCAATAAATGTTCGTTGTGCAACTGATTGTGCACGTGTCCTCGCCAGCGTGCGCGTATCTGATGCGACGACATGGTTGAAAGTATTACATAACAACCCCCTATGGGAGCATTTCAATTCCGTGGCGAATTGTCGCAGCTGCAGTAGCGACTTACTTTATCTTAATAAGATACAGCGCGACATCACGCGGCGCGATAAAATTTTTAATGGCTGATATAAGTAGAAAAATAATAAATAGAAATATACGAAACCTCGTCTGGGTAAAGCCATATCAAAAGATAGCAGCTGTAAGTTACTTCTGTAAGAATTTGCTTTTCTAATATTTGTCGAAAGGAATATTGAAGTGAGAATTCTAGAAAATATATAGAGAGCATCGCAAGTCGTTGCAAACAAACATCATGCATTTTAATCAATCGAAACCGTTGAAACTTAAGAAAGAGCCAATAAAATAGTCAGCTAATAAAATTTTACCTATTTACCGGCGAATTGAAATACTTCGCTGTAAAACAGTATTGATTTAAATGAAATATTTAAAAGTGCAATACTTCCACAACTTGTATGTGCAATATAAAATGGCGTGCATTAAACGAATAATATAAAAAAGGAGAATAGACATTTTTACTTTTAAACTATCGATTAATGTATACAAGAGAGAACAAAGAAGAGGTGAAAGCAGTTAAAAAAAAAGCTGAGAAGCTCGCGGTGAGGTAATATTCTCCGGCAGCAATTTATGGAATATTTCGGATAGATATCGGCGATCGTGTATTACTACAGGTTGTTACTCCGCTCGAGATAATAGCCCCCTTTGCATTCCTTCTTCCTTCACGAATTCAAATTTATCGCGAGATTATGCGGTCGATTCTGATACCATAATGTAAATTGCATCAAACATGCATCATACGTATTCAGCAAATCGATCAAAATAGGAATGAATATTCCTGGTCTCACGATAGTTTCCTTTTTTCGAATTTTAACAATGTTTTTCGTGCACTTTTATTATTTTCATTTCAAAATAATATAGTCGTAAATATTTAATTAAAATATTTGAAAAAAATAAGATAAAATTTAAGTTATTTCCAGTTTTGTTTAGCGTCTAACACAAAATTTATACACTGTTAAATTTAACAGTGTTAGATTTATACAGTGTCAAATTTAACTTTATTTAAGTTGTCACTACGTTTCTACTCAATAAATGCAATCGAATCTCGAATCTTTTCAACTCGAAAACCTCTATAAGACGAAAATTTTGTTCATTCCCTTCCGCTCCACTGCAAAAAATTTAAATAAAAATAAAACCTACCTTAACTTGAATTATTTATCAGATATTTAGATGTATTATTTTACCTTTGTAAAATAGCTAGGCCTCAACAAGAAGTTTACCTCTATAAGTCGAACTTCTATTGTCGCTGCCTCTATAATTCGAAGTTGTAGCTATGTGTAACCATGAGTTATAGCCTGGTATTCTGTTTTATGATTACATTTATTATATGTATGCAATAAATAATTTACTGTAAAATATTGATTTTTTTTCCTTTAAAAGTCATTATAATTGGAAAAGTATAAACTCTCGTAGCTTCCGTAAGTCGAATTTTCATATTTTAACCCTGTTTTACTCGAATTTCAATAAATCAAAAACTCTATAACTTGTTTTTCTCTTCTCTTGAGATTCAAGTTATCGAGGTTTGTCTGTAGTTATTTTTAACTAAAACAATGGAGTTAAATAATTCGAAACAGTTCGAATTTAACCCAAATTTGGGTTAATTTTCAATGTTTTATTTAAAAATAACTATTAAGTAGGAGCAGTGGTGACTTACATGGGATTAAATTTGACACTGTAGATTTAACAGTGTAATAAATTTCACTTTAAACAGATTAAAAGAGAGGAATAGATTTTAAAAGATTCTCTAAAATATATTAACTGATTAATTATTGTATAAGCAATACCAATCAGACAGCCCCGCTGCTATTGTTGACGACCGTGGCGTCGGTGTTGTTATTGAAATTCGTCTTGGCGACGTCTATCTGATTAGACTTCGTGCTGTCCCTCGGCCCGTCCAGGAAGTAAGTTATCATACTGCCCTTTCCTTTGACTTGGATCGTTCCGCGGCACGTGAGCGGATATCCTTTAGTGACCAGAATATCGCGAACCTCCTGGGTAACTTGAATCCCGTCCAGCACGCCCGTAGAATCCATCCTGGAGGCCACGTTCACGGCGTTGCCCCAGATGTCGTATTGCGGCTTCCTCGCACCGATCACGCCGGCAACCACCTGCGCAATCCGCGTATTGAGTCTCTTCTCCTTTGAGAATCCTCGACAGCTTTGACGAGATTTTTCCTTCTCGCAGCTGCGCTCTCGAATGCTATGCGAAATAATAAAAATTCTCCGCGCCAGGAGAGAATGTCGCGAAAGAACTGCGGATTCGACGCAGGAATATTTAAAGTTGAATTATCTTTAGAGAATTAATAATAAAAGAAATAAAATTAGGAGGTTCTCCAGTTTTTCACATGATATAAAGAAACTTGAGAATAAATTTATAATTAATATTTAGGCATTCCTGAATTTTTCAAATTTTTCAGCCATTTAATTTTCTTTAAATAATTTTCTAAAATAGCTTAAATAGCTTTATGAGAAAGAGAGTTTTAAATAATTTTTTTGTAAAAATATAAGAAAATTAAAAAGTTATATCTATATGAAAGAATAAAGTTTAAAGAACATTTTAGATTAACAAGATGAATTTTGATCGTATTATTTTCGTGTAAGAGTGTGAAATGTTCATGAATTATTCTAATCGATTTAAATAATGACGTTACACTAATGAAATCGTAACAACATCAATTCATATGGCATGACAGCATTAACCTTTAGGTCAATTAATCGATGTTTTTTTACGGGAAATAAATTTAGATTATCACTTTTTCGACACTTTCTCTTTTTTATTATTGTTACCAAAAGTACACAGATGTATTTTTTTCTTTAATTATCGGTAATAAACCGAACCTTATATTTTTTCTATCACATTTCTGCACTTTGTTTATCAATTTCGGTTCTTTAAGTATTATCAACTACTAAACAAATTAAATGTTGCCACGTTTTCATCAGAATTATTAATATCAAAATTACATTTCAAATCATTATTACAAATAATTTTGTTCAAATTTTTTCCACATAAATATTTATTTTTATTATAAACAAAACATTTTTTTACAAATTGCAGTTTTATTGCTCAAATTTTATTTATTATTTATTTTTTATAAATGGCAATGGCTTTATTTTCCTTTTCTTTTCTATGTTAAAAAGCAGAACAAATCATGTAACTCTCCTCCATTTTTTTAAGCTGGAGAACCTTCTTAATATTAGGTGATTTTTGTCAAAATATATTAAAATTTTGAGAGAAATTAATGAAATTTTAAATGTTCTCCATTTTCTTAATTAATCAAAAATTGATATGAGGTATAATTTTGTCGAGTGTTACTATTATCATTACACGTTTCCAATATATACAGGGTGGACCATTTTAATCCATCTAGTCAAATATCTCGAAAGTCAAGCCCGGGAGAGAAAAATTTTTCAGACAAAAGTTGTTTGGTTTCGAAGGGACCATAAGATGGTACCATTGGTTTGACCTTGAAGAATTTGAAAGTCACATGAAAGTTACCTCAATCGGAAGAGCACACGTCT
>NW_012026784.1:3306125-3307688 GCF_000956235.1 Wasmannia auropunctata
GAAAGAAACCATCAAATACTATTTAGATTTAGAGTCCAGGACACACTTTGGGACCAATAAAGTCTAGGTTGATTTTTTTCGATGGAAATACTTATGTTTTAGATTTGTATTCTATGGAAAAAAAATAAAGAAAATCTAGTCTTGATAATTAAAATCTTACTTTTGTTGGCCGAATTGTTCTCTAGTATTACTTTCATTAGAATTGTTCTTTGGTATTGTCTTCATTGGCCGGAATGGATTGTGTATTCGACTTAGGTCGAAATATGTTTAGCCATTTTAACATAAACACCAAAAAATCTCAAAAACAATGCATTAAAAAAATGTTTTAAATAAAAGTTGTAAGGTTTGAAAGAAACCATCAAATACTATTTAGATTTTGAGTCCAAGATACACTTTGGGACCAATAAAGTCCAGATTGATTTTTTTCGATGGAAATGCTTACATTTTAGATTTGTATTCTATGGAAAAAAAATAAAGAAAATCCTGATAATTAAAATCTTACTTTTGTTGGCCGAATTGCTCTCTAGTATTACCTTCATTCGAATTGTTCTTTGGTATTATCTTCATTGGCCGGAATGGATTGTGTATTCGACTTAAGTCGAAATATGTTTGGCATTTTAACATAGACACCAAAATATCTATATTTCGAAAACAATGCATTAAAAAAAATGGTTTAAATAAAAGTTGTAGGAAGAAAACCATTAAATGATGTACTTAGATTTTGAATCCAGAATCCACTTTTGGCCTAATAAAACCCAGGGTTGTTCGATGGAAATGCTTATGATTTACTGCAGATTCGTGTTCTATAAAAAAAAAAAAGAAAATCTGATTCTTGATAATTTTTTAATACCTTCTCCGACAGGCGTAACACAGTATTCTTATTTTGAAATCCATTCCGGCCAATGAAGACAAGATTTCAATTATCTTAGAACAGATTTTCTTTATTTTTTTCCTGCATAGAATACGAATCTAAAACATAAGTATTTCCATCGAAAAAATCAACCTGGGCTTTATTGGGTCCAAAATAGGTCCTGGACTCAAAATCTAAGTAGAGCATTTGATGGTTCCTTTTGAACCCTACAACTTTTATTTAAAATATTTTTTTTAATGCATTGTTTTCGAGATATTTTGGTGTCTATGTTAAAATGGCCAAATATGTTTCAGCCTAAGTCGGATACAGAATTCATAGGATCCCAAGATTTGATCACCCATTTCAAACATGTTTTGACTAATAACGTTAGTTTCTTGATATCACTTTTGCGTTATAAAACGTTCCTTTGACAGTATATCTGAAATTTTCTTTTTTTTTTCAATTTTAACTAAATTAAATGACATGTAATATAAGCAATAGGTTACAATGTACTGCACTACCTTTCGTGCACCCACATAGAATATTGAAAGACAAATATTTCCTGACGATATTTTCGTGGAAAAAATTCAACGTGGTGAAAAGTGTGGCCTTTCAATAGCGCTGAATTAATGAAAGTTGATGAGTATCGGTTTGGAACTGTCACCGTCAAATCAGAGATATGATATCGTAAAAAAATAATATCGGCTGGCGGG
>NW_012026784.1:3307738-3317567 GCF_000956235.1 Wasmannia auropunctata
TATATATATATATATATATATATATATACATATATATTTCCGGATTCTCGCTCGTGCATATTCAGTCGCCGAGTCGCAATTTACGGATTATTTACAAAGGACAGTAATAGTAGAGCGGTCGAAAATTGCTCGCTTCACGATGTTCAATATTACCGGTCCGATGTTGATGCCCACACGCATGCGGAAGTGATTAAAGCTGTGTTCATTGACATAGGCCAGCTGCTCGCGGATTCTCAGAGCGTAATCCGCCATAGCGACTACGTGCTTGAAATCCCGCATATCGCAGGTGCTTTTCGTTAGGCCTGAAGCAACAAGAGAGAGAGACAGGGGTGAACTTGGCGCGACGGCACGGCGCGACGACCGGTGTCCCGATCGGGTCCCGGCGGTGTTTCTATAATTTGAACTAACGAGTCCGCGTTGTTGGGAAGTTGTTAGGCAATTGCGTGAAAAGTCAAGTGGCCGTGAGAAATTAGATCTGCCTTCGTGGAGAATTGGCGAAATTCCGTTGCGAGAATTAAAAGGTCAAACTTTTTGCCTGAATCTAATTGCATTCGAAATACGATGATAACAAACGGATGAATTGAAAGTAAATTATCGAGATGCGCAATGACAAGATAAAATATTTCGTCTTGCTTTCGCAAATTTATTACACGAGTCAAATCGGATACAGAAAAGATAAAAATATTATATTAATTAATTAATTAAAATAATAAAATTAATATGTTAACCTTTAAACCACCACGTCCAAAAAAAATCACACTAACCACAATATCAGTCTGACAGACCGCTATTATGCTCCCGCTAATTTTATAAGTTAATTATACAGGATGTCTCGTATTCAATGGTACTCAATGGTACAGCGCTTGTGGGCAGGTAGTGAGCACCAAACAAAACAAAAAAGTCCTCTATCATTTTGCGATCTTTGCAATAGTTATCGAGATACTAATCATTTTAAAAAAAGAAAAAATTTTACATAATGGCCAAGTTTTTGCTTCACTATGATTCTATTGATCATTTTAATAACTTTAAGTCTGTTTTACGAAACTTAAAGTTATTTGGAAAGACAATGGCATTAAACTTTTGCTGCATATAATTTTGAATAATTTAAACGATTTATTAAAAAAATATTTTTGTCTCTATGTCTAATCAAATACTTAGCAATTTGTATGATCTCATATTTGTTTTTGGGCAACTTTTATTTGTTAAAATAATATTTTTGGTTTAGATAAGATGTACCTAATGTACGATACACTTGTACATACTTGACGTAAACTTTTTTTTAATGATTAGTATTTCGATAACTATTGCGAAGATCGCAAAATGGTAGAGGACTTTTTTCTTCAGTTGAGTCCACACTACCTCCCCACAAGCGCTGTACCATTGAGTACGAGACACCCTGTATAATTAAAATGTGTATGTTTTCTGAATACTTGTTGATGGGGATAAGGAAAAATATGTTTTAATGTGAGGGTTAACAAAAAAGTCTCGTATACAATATAGAAATAAAATAAGTATTTAAATGGTGAGAAATAAGAAAATTGTTGACAAGTAAAGTTTCAATAGCGGTCTGTGTGAGACCGATATAGTGGTTTAAAGGTTAATTAAACTAATTTTGGTCGGCTAAGCGATTGTACACGCAGTGTGCCGTCGCTCGTTTCTGCGAGCGTTATAAAAGCCAATAACACGGAAACGGCCTTCGGGGGCGAGTCAGAGGGACGTTATAGCGATGCGCCGCTAAGACTTCGCGGGAGAGACATACCCGAAGCGGCCATATACGTGGCGCCCGTACTCTTGATCTTCTCGATATACTTGAACTGCTCCTCGGCGAGTAACTCGTCGAAGTCAGCGATGATTTCGTTGAGGAGCCTGAGGCATTCCACGCCCTCGTTGTTCGCTTCGAGCTCCACGTAGAATTCCGAAAAATTCGGTATCGAGGCGAACATAATGCACACGCAGTCGCATTGCTCGTGGTATAATTCCTGCGAAACAATCGACGATGTCGTTGGACATGTTCCCCGTTCAGATGTCGAATTTCTTTTTACAAAACGAGATTCCAATATTTTACAAGACTCTTGTTTGCATAATCCTTTTTATAAAACAAAAAATCCAGGGTTGGGAAGTAACTCGTTACTTGTAACGAAGTTACAGTCACAGTTACTTGTTTTCAACTGTAACTTAATTTCGTTACTTTCTTTCCATGTTGTAACTTGTAACTGTAACTTAACTTATTGTTAGTTAGATTTTTTTAAGTAACTAGTAACTCATTTAATATTTACCTTTACAGTTTATTACTTTATATTGTATCAAATCGTCACTTTCATGGCTTAAAATTATATAACACCTTCAATCACCTAATCGTAATGTTGATTGTGTGTGTAATTATGCGAAATATTTAAATGCTCATATTTAAATACGCGCATTACTTTTCTTTTTTAAATAAAATTATATAATATGTAAATGTAAACTAGTCTTTTTTTATATAATGCTAATGTTGTTTTATTAAAAGTAACTGTAAAGTAACGATTCGTTACTTTTTGAGTAACTGTAACTGTAACATGTTACTTTTCAGAATCGGTAACTTGTAACGGTAACTAGTTTTTTTTTGAGAGACAAAAACTATAACTGTAACTAGTTACTTTTACAAAGTAACTTTCCTAATTCTGAAAAAAACTTATTTGTTAAAAATCAATAATCACAATCAAGTAGGCAATAGTTATTCACACGGTATTTGATGCGTAAAAACAATTTAATTTTCGTATATACAATTCTTCCAATGCGTCTGCTTAACAATTTTTCAATTTCGTACGTTTCGGCCTCATTCAGGCTTTCGTCAGCGATAATTTCAAAAATCTTTTGCATTAAAACGTTATTCCGCTAATCAACATCAATCTTATTTATCAGTCCGATTACTAAAGATTAAATAGCCGTTAATTAATTTTTTCAAATAGCAATTTTTCTAACCATTTTAATTTCGGTCTTCCATATAAGAAAACTTTTCACAATTTATTTTATTTATGTTATTTATTGTAATATTGTTTTTCTCTCTTATGTGATCATCATTTTATTCCCACTAATCCCATCAATATCTACGCTCCCTAGGGACTCACTTGTAACTATGTTATAAGCGCATACTAAACTACATAATGGACCTACGTATATGGACTTTTGTAAATCAAATAAGATGAGAATCGATCGCAGTACATCTTATCGGTTATTACCAGAAGATCTTACGATCATGAAGATGCAATCACAAGGGAGTTTTGCCATGCGTAATATGTGAGAGATTCTGAATTATAATTTATGTAACAATTTCTGTACTGCGCGTACGTGAATTTTAAATTGTAATTTATCGTTGTGGATGACCGTCCATTCGAGGTCGAAACGTCCGGAAAGCATTGTATATAACTTTATTTATTTATGTATCTAGTTAATAATATATATCTATTGGCAATATCATCTGGCCTCGGCTCTGTAGCTCTTTTTTTTATTCTGTTGATTTTTATTTTAATTATTTTATATATTGTGTGGAGATATAGATTTATTTCAAGCGAGTAACATGGAAATGGGTATATTTGATACTTAATTTGGCATATCAAATTTGGAATTGCTTTCAGATAAGACGGGCTAAATTAGGCAAATAGGTAAATTCAGTCTGGAGTCTAGAGATTGGACGGTTTAACACGTCGGCTGTCACGAGTTCTTAGTTTATGTATACAGTTTGGATGAAATTTTGAAACTCCAAAGGTAATCCTTAATTGAATTATAAATATGCGACATTGCCTAAGTGAGCTTTAGACAGCAGCTGAAGATTATTATATAAAATTGTTTTAGGATTTAGAATTAATATATTTGTGCGATTTAATTGGAAGAATGGAAAAGCGAAGCAAAAAGGAATGCCGCTTTCATGCAAATTTCGCTGACACGAAGTGTCGTTTCTGAGAAAGTTAAAATTCAATTAACTCTATTAAGATGAACTTTAAAATATAGAATACGACTCCGTTCTGTACATATATCCATTTTCTTGTAAATTGCTATTTAATCTATGGCCGTGTAACCTCATTAAGAAAATGTCAGAATGCATTATGAATGTTCCCTTTATGCCTACTGTATCTCACTTGTCACGTATGCAGGGCACAAAACAATAAACTAGTAATTAGGCCAAACATATAGACTCGTAGTCGATGAAATGTTTAAGTTGTTTCATTTGATATAAAAATGTAATAGATAATAATAGCGTTCGTTATACTTTAATGCTTAATGCAGTTAGAAAACTGTAAAATTATTGTAAGATATTGCAAGAGTTTGTTATACTAAGAAAAAAATTTGTCGAAAAACGCAAAATTTGTCTCATCTTACCAAAATATTTAATCCGATACGTTCAATTAAACGTTACTACGATGACACAAAATAATTTAAAAATAAATAAATATTGGCTATGAATCAGAGCTGGATATTTAATGCTCTAAGATTAATTAAAAATACATAATCATTTTTTTTCACAAAATAATTTGTTACTATTATAAACAAAATACTATTTTTTAACTAAACTATTTTGTTTCAGCACAAATTTATCGTATTTAGCTCAATCTTTTAATTAAAAATACACACTATTTATTATCCCTGTATATCAGCATTGTTTCATCAGTTTGATACTTGGAATTTGAACAAATATATTACTTGGATAACTAAATAGCATGCAAACAAAAATAAATACTACTAATATTTCGAACAAAATAATTTAATTGAATTGATTTAGTTAATTCTTGATTAAAAAATTTTGATGGTCGACATGAATAAAATATATACTTTTCTTTGTGCAAATAAAGAATTGTCAAATCAACCATTGGATCAGACAATTATACAAATTTAGTTCGCACAATCAATTTTTTTTCTCAGTGATAAATAGAGAACTTACGTCTGAATTGACGGTAGACAAAAAATGGGCGGCCACGTGTTCCGGAAGTATATTCGCGAGCAATTTCTGGTTGTAGGCCTTCAAGTGTTCCATTTCCTCCTTCTCCTCGGTCGCTTGCAACTTCCACAGGAAATCCAATCTGTATTGATACACAGTGCACGTCAATATTCTTCGTCTATATTCTGCCATGAAAAATATCTCAACAAATTGTATCACGTTTTTTTTTTCTTTCATGAAGTACATTGACATCTGCAACTCTCTCTCTCTCTCTCTCTCTCTCTCTCTCTCTCTCTCTCTGGAATTTCCGATGCGCCTACGCGCTGCGTGTAAGTACTTTTAACACAATTGTAATTGGCAGATTTTCATAAATCTGCGCACGTGCCGGCATGTACCTTCTCGGTGACGCATTTGCTTTAATTAGATTTCAAAATGTCAATATATTCATGATTTTCACGAAGTATCCCACGCGCGTATATAAATTTACTCGCGTCTCTCTCTCTCTCTCTCTCTCTCTCTCTAGTGTACGCGGCTTCTGTCTCGACTACGAAATTATTCTGCGGGAAATCAGTTCACGAGATCGTCGATCCGCGACATTGTTCGAGCTACAAGGGGATGAAGGCTCTCGTGGGAAATTCCACGAGGGCCTGAAAGGTTTATAACGGTGCAGGGTGTTCGGGATGTGTGTTATATACGCTATACGAGCTGACGCGCGCTGCGTAAATTTCAGGTTGCGAAATGTTAAAGTGTAAGCAAACGTTCGGATGTTCGACCTGTAGGTCGCCTCCGTGTGCTGGGAGTGCGCCACTAGGCAGGCCATGAAGAAAACCACCAGAACACCCGCCAACCATCTTCCAGCTGGCTCGACGTCGTTCTCGTTTAGCGCCTGGTAAATGCTGACCCCGAGATAACAGGCGACAACGATGCTCAACACGGCCACTTTAAAGACCGACGTTAGGATCTGATACACCGCGCAGGTTACCATCACCAGCATCACCAGAACTGGAAACAACTGCAATCAAGTGATAGTTCGCGATAATAATGCCAGCCTGTGAATTCTTGCAGTTTCGTGAAAATTGTTCTCTAAATCCCGCGGTTATCCCGTGCCAAAAATTCTCTAACCCGAACTTGTGCGAGAACAACGTTCTTCAATTATAGTATAATATAACTTCTAAAATTTAATATATAATATATATAGTCAATTGTTTTGACTGCATAGAATTTAATATATCAATTTTAAATGAATTATATGTTAGGAGACTTGCACAGAGGTTTTCCACCGTTAAGGAACTTTCTTCTTTTTTTTTTAAGTAAGAGAAGGGGAGGCAAATAGTGTCACTTTAAATTTCTCCTTTTTCCTGCGTCTATTTTACCACTCCTCGTTAATAGAAAGACAGTTCTCAAGCATCTAATCAACTTCTGAAAAAGTCATAAAAATCAAAAGCCAAATATAGCTAGCGGAGAAGTTTAAAATTTTGCATTTGTGAAATAAGGTAAAACCTGGATCTTTTTTTGATATTTGGAGTTACATTTTCTTAATTGCTGAATCGCTGAATGAGATCTATTCTATGTTATACGATACCTTTTTTTTCTACTTTGATATAATTCCTATGCTTGTATATTAATTTTATTTCTCTCAGTAAAGTTTTAAAGGAAAAAGTAGCTCCTGGGGCAAATAATGACAATTTTTAGTTGGGTAAATAATGACAAAAAAGCTTTTTTAATATTTGAATATGATATATTTTTCTAATTCAATTGGGATAATATGAGATTAGTTACAAGGCAAGATCCAGATTAATGTGATTTTCAATAAGAAATATTAGCAAATAGTGTTACTACTATTATTTATCAATAAATAAAAATATTATTACATATGGTTATATTTACATATAATAGAGTATAGAAATTAATATAAATAACCTTATCTAACCAAAAATGTGAAAAGAAAGGAGCTAAGAATTATGTATTTTGTAATTGTCCCATAGGGTGTCACTATTTACCCATAGGGTGGGACAAATAGTAACAAGTGTAGGTTTCAGTTTTTATGAAAATCTGGCCCGAATACATAACTTATGGAAACTATAATTAAGTTTTTTGTGTATTTAAAAGTGGAAAGTACTCTTTTAGTGAAAAATCATATCTTGTAAACTTGAAATTAGCCTGTAGGGGAAAGAGGAAAAAATCTATCACTATTTGCTCCCCCCCTTCCCTTACTTCTACACAGTAAAAAACATTTTGTATTTAGGTATGTTAGAAACGGTCCACTCACTTATTTGTTAAAATTTTAAGTCAACATTTTTAACATAGTCCAGTGTTAATTTAACACAATGTGATTATGTTATTTAAATATTTTATGTTAAATTGATATTCAACATTTCTTACATTCAAAATAACAATTTATGAGTAAGTGAACAAATTACTTAAAAATAATGTGTTTTAAAACGTATATTCTAACGTAAATGAATAAAATACATGTTAATTTAACATATCATAAGTCTATAAATGTTAATTTTATTTAAAAAAAAAATGCTTTCACAGCTTTTCTCACAAATTGTGTCAGTAATATATTTTTTGTGTTAATTTTTTAATATAATATTTACGTTATTTTCTAACAAATTCATCTTATGTTAAATTAACACGAAAATTTAAGTGGACATGTTAAATATAACAAATTTTTCAACACTAATTTTTTTATTATTATCCGCGAGTTTTTTACGATATTGCGAATTTGTTCAATAACCAATGTTTTTTTTATTCAATGTCAATGTCACGTTTATATCTAACTTACGTCGCAGAAGAGGATATAATCACAGATGCCGGGGCCATCGATATTCTTCGTCGGTACTCTCATCACGCTGAGATTCTCATCCTGCCATTCCTCAGCGAAAGGCATCGTACTATTGTTGACGCAAGCCTCGCTTCCGGTCAGCGTGATCTGCAGCGAGAAAAAGCGACGTGTTCGGATTCGTTATTTACACTATTTTACTGTGAGAATGCAAAACATTCGCGATCGCTTGCAGCAAATTAAACACACTATCCGTCGTACGACCGGCATTCTTTCCGTCTGTTTGTAATTCAATCGCGAAATTCGTTCGCGGCAACTATTATTCCGCGGCTGATTAATCACAATATCGACGTTCGCGTTCGATTTTACTGTCGAAAGTTCTAGCGCGGCGGACTGTAATTTACGTCGTATAATTTTGGTATAACGAGTTTTTTGAAGCAAATCGGCGAGACTGGTTATTGGATTAAAAAAATGAAAACGGAACAGAGAAGAGAGAAAGCACATGTCGAAAGCTGCGCGAGTAAATCATGCTTGCGAATAAATTATTTGTTCAATATCACGCGTGATTAATGTCTTATAAGGATCAATGAATTTTACATTTCTTGATTTCCCGAATATAAAAATTCTTGAATCATTGAATTTTTTCGTTTAAATGTTAAACGATTGTCTAATTAAATATTTCTAAAGTTTCTAAATTTCGTACTTTCCAATAATTTAAAAAAATAATAAAGTAGTGCAAATTTTTTATCGGAATGACGTTTTGATTTTTTCATTTCCCGAATATAAAAATTCTCGAATTATTGAATTTTTTCGTTTAAATGTTAAATGATTGTCTACTTGAATATTTCCAAAGTTCGTAAATTCCGTGCTTTCCAACAATCCAAAAAATAATAAAAGTAGTGTAAATTTTTTATCACTGCATATATTCGAAATAACGCTTTGCAAAACGTGAAGAAGTTATTGCTGTCGTGATGCACGAGAAGTGTTTAGATAGCAAACTTCAACATGAAAACGTAAACACTGGCCGCATTAAGCTTCGATTACTCTCTTACCAGCGGCGACAGTACCGTGATGAACGTCAGAAACACGACGATGGACGCGATGCTCTGCGCGATGATGCGATTCTCGAAGATCTGTAACGCCATGCTTCTCACCCATTTCGGTACCTTCTGCAAAACACACGCACGATTACCCCGTTCGCTTCTCTCGGCTAATTGAATCGGATAAATGAAGGGCACGCCGCGCCGATCCCCGGGATCATCCGGAGATTAGTGGGCGTGCTGTGACCAGGACCGTTGGTTTCGGCAGTGACCTGGAAGCTTGCCACTTGGTCAGGGTCAAACGGAAGTGGCACTCTTCCAGAGAGTTTTATCATCGATCGCGACGTCGCGCGTGACGTATCGCGCGATTCATTTAAATCGCGCGGGTTTTTAAATGCAGTCGAACCTCGACAACTCGAATCTCAAAGGAAGAGAAAAATCCTTCGAGTTATAGAATTTTCGACTTATCGAAATTTGATTAAAAGAAGGTTAATATGAAAATTTGACTTACGGAGGCTTCACAAGAGTTTATAATTTTCCAATTATAATGGATTTTAAAGAAAAAGAAATCAATATTTGACACAGTGATTATTTATTGCATACATATAACAAATGTAATCATAAAACAAAATATCAAGTTATAACTTATGGTTACACATAGCTACAACTTCAAATTATAGAGGCAGCGATAATAGAAGTTCAACTTATAGAGGTAAACTTCGACTTGTAGAGATCTGGCTACTTTAAATTCGAGTTGCAGAGTAAAATAATACAGTCGAACCTCGATAACTCGAATCTCAAGGGAAGAGAAAAAACCTTCGAGTTGTAAAGTATTCAACTTATCAAAATTCGATTAAAAACGGGTTAACATATGAAAATTTGACTTACGGAGGCTTTACAAGAGTTTATAACTTTCCAATTATAATGGATTTTAAAGAAAAAGAAATCAATATTTGACACAGTGATTATTTATTGCATACATATAACAAATGTAATCATAAAACAAAATACCAAGCTATTATGATTACACGTGATTACTCATGATTACACACGATTACTCATGATTACACATAGGGTAAGTGTCCCTATTAG
>NW_012026784.1:3317617-3318260 GCF_000956235.1 Wasmannia auropunctata
TAGTATTAACGTATATAATATATACCAAAGATTATATTCTATTTTTTAACTGTTAAAGTATAATAAATATTTTTTAAATAGTGCATATCACAATTTAGAGGAATTAACTCGAATGTCTTAGCAAAAACGATAAGAAACGCTTACTCAAATAGAAGTGAATAAATTTATTATTAACATAATTTACATCATGTAAAATGTAAATTATATCATAAATTGGTTTAATTTAATAAAATAGTAAAGTACATGAGTACTTTATAAATGTTTTATATTATTTATTATATGCGTCCAGTAATACCGCAAGATTTTAAGGCTTGTCCCTATTAGTGTGCTCTCCTGTTTTCACTGTCAGCCGGCTGACTCGGCTAACCCATAACTTGTGTAATGGTCGTGATGTGACAGTGATGCGTGTGATGCGCATATTGAAATTGTAAATCGCGATGTGAATCTCTTTTGATGTGATAGTGCTATGGATGGGTAAAACTATAAAAGCAGTAAAATTAGGAACACCGATAAATATTGCTAGCAAATTATATAAGGTTCCACGATCATCTCTTCATAGCAAGATTGTAAAAAAATATATTTATGAAAAGACTGGACCAGGTATCGTATTAACTTCGGAAGAAGAAAATATAATCTTGTGACT
>NW_012026784.1:3318310-3328087 GCF_000956235.1 Wasmannia auropunctata
TATGTTTCCTTCTTATTATTATCAATTTTGTATTAAAGAATAATTTTACAAAGGAAAGAAACATATATGTACATATTTTATATATAATTATATATAATTATATATGGAACTTTTTTTCCCGGGTCTAAACAACATAAAGTTCAAAATTGGGTCATATAAGATATCTGAAAAAAATCGAAATTAAAAATATACTAATTTCAAACTTTTTTAAGAAAATTGAAATTAAAAAATTCTGAGCACCTTATGAATAAGTTTTTTAAGGAAATATGACTCGAGCAACGTAGAGCTCGAGTCATAATTTAATAAGACGTCTGAAAAACGTTTGAAAGATGTGTTATGACTCGACTTCAAAGTAGAGTTCTATGTTACTCGTGTCATAAGAAGCATTATATCTAATAAATATAATAATAAATTACAAAAGTTGTTGACGAGAAGGTCCCATGTGTTCAAAAATTAGTAGTCTATTCCAATCTCTTTCCGGACAATTAATCATCTGCCAATTATTAGCGTCAAATTTTCGAATCCAAATTATCAAGAAGTGAGATAAAATAGAATTAAATAGCTCAAAAAATTGTACATATGAAAAAATCCTGCAGCAAATTCAATATAACTGATCATACAATAAAATCGAAAAAGAAAAAAGCAAATCCTGATATAACTTACGAAAGATATAATGAAGAAAAGATGTACACATTAGTAAGTGTACATTATATTAAGAGATATGCGATTGTATAATGTTGTCAATATTGTTTCAAATTTCCGAGCGTCTTTATGAATAAGTTTTACAGGAAATATGACTCGGACAACATAGAGCTCAAAGTTGAGTCATAAGACGTCTGAAAGACGTCTGTTAGACATTCTTTCAGATGTACTTACATGACCCGATTTTGAACTTTGTCTGAAAATAAGAAAAGAAAACAATGACGTCTTTCAGATGTTTCATATGACTCGACTTTGAGCTCCATGTCCAAGTCATATTTCCTGCAAAACTTACTCATAAAGCTGCTCGGGACTTTTTAATTTAAATTTTTTCGAAAAAAACTTCAAAATAGTGTTGTTAATGCTTTTTTTAGAAAAGTTATTAATTCCAGATGCTATTCCGCAAAAATCGATAAAAATTGTAATTTTATATTTATTTATAATATATGTTAACTATATGCATATCTTTGGACAACGTTTATTGAACAGATGTACCACTAGTAAATATTCATTAACATTCACATTCAGTGGGTGATGGATCATTACGAAGCATCAGTTCCCGGATGCAAAGATCAAACATGCTAGGTATATGGCTTGAATGGATCGTTTAAGAACACGTACCGTGAATTAGTTTTCGAACGCATTTTTTAAATAATTATAATTTTATCATTATGCATATTCTCTCATTTTCTCTAAAATGTGATGCTATAATCAATAAAATTTATTATAGAACTAGAATAATTGCTTTCAGTTCTAAATAAACGTCTAATAGTCGTTTAATTCAGATGACACAAAAATATAAGTATATTGAATCGACCAATTTAATATCAACTGGGTTTTTGGACTTTAATCCGTTAATCCGACTTGTCATTTTCACTTTTTTATAATACTTATATTGCAGCATTATATATTATATGTATATATGTATATTGGCTGAAGAAGACTCGGCAATTTAAGAATGTTCCTTATATTGCAAAATCTAACATTATAGTTTTACTAAAACAACGTTGTTAAAAAAGCTTTTCCTTTCTTCAAAGTTTACAAAGAGTGAACTTCCTGTTTAATTAGTTTTACTTTTATGTGGCATATACTTATATAATATATGTATTTTATTATTCATTTTGATCTCATTTTGTTCCTTTTATACTATTAATTAGAATTTAATATATCATTTATGAATTTCTTATTTTCTAAACCAAATTCATGTCAAAGAGTGATTTTTTTTCAAGGTCTCCCTTTGCTGGGGAAACACTCTAGAACACTTGTTTGATTCTTCTTAAAGAGTCTTCGATTGGGTCGATGTTGAAGCATTTACTTTCTTCATGGATCAGTTTCCACTGCAAGATATCAAGGATACTTTCTTGACTTCGAGAAGAGCTCGGCCTTAAATGAGAACACATGGGTACCGTAACCTTCTTTATAAGAAGTCCAAGTCGAGGTCATAAAAAGAAGAAAAAGAAGAATCCTGATGTGCACACATAACTCATTCAAATGTGCAAATTTCATGTTTTACCTTAGACTTGAAACATATTTATGATTTCAAAGCTACAAATTAAGTATGTCAGTAAAATATGAGAGAAAATCCTGAGAATTATAATCGAAAAGCAGTTTCTTGTATAAACAATTGATAATGAATTGATCTGAAAGTTTACATTATAATTATAAGAACCACCTCGAATCACTCTTAAATGATACACTGAATTGATGATTCTAACTTTGCAATATTGCGTAAATTTAATTTTCTATAATTAAGATCATAGACGCCTACACGGTACAAAGCGGATTTTGGTGCTCCCATATAATATTATAGTGTGAATCTTACAATTTTCGATTCATATAACACCACGTGGCCGCAAATCGCGTGCATCTCCGCAGCTCCGAATCAAGTATATAGTATATAATATCACAATTAAATTGCCAAAGGCAATCTAATAAATCGATGCTCAAAGCATCTATTTTAAATCCTGTGAAATCCCCCACTCTCGCGATATAAATGCTAACTTGTATCTATTCGAATCTGTAAAGAATTTATTGTGAAAGAATATCACCTCATGTTCTCAGCCAGGAATCGAAACCCAGATCTCCACGTTTGCCGGACGGATATCCTGCCGTTAGACCACCAAGGCATATATATGTGATAATATTCAACAATCTAGCGAGTTTTCAAGCGGAAATTCAATATATATATTTTGAGAAAAACGTATGTTCAAAGCGACGTGTAATATTATATAGAAGCACCAAAATCCGCTTTGTACCATGTAGGCGCTTACGATCTTAATTATTTAATATTCCACGGTCTTTCCTGATAATTAATTTTCCGTATTTTTTTTTCTAATTTGTAAACAAATCTTTTTACTTACGATCTATAAAAGTTTGTAAGAATTTATTAGTTAATAGGCTATTTCTTTAAAAATTGTATACGTTTCATTATGTATACATCCAATTTTTTTCATTTTTCTCAACTTGAGCGTGAAAGGTCAAAATGAATCGAAGAATTTGGCATTTCTGTCATTTTTTATTATCTCCACAAATCATTGATTGAATTTAATAATGAGACGACTTTATAAATAACACTATAGAAATATTGCTAAAATTTTAATTTAATCTTGAAATAAAAAAATCTACTTTACAAAAGTAACTTGATATTTTCAAGAACACCTATTAAAAACTATAAGGTTCAGAGAAGAAATCAGTAAAGGTCGATGATATGTTAATATCATTGTTTAATAAATTGATAAATAAATTAAATAGGAAAAATAAAATCGACTTTGCATAATTCTCCTTCTGGACTGGCATGTCAATTTCATGATAAATAGGCCGACATTGGTATTTATGTATGTATTAATTCCAACTATCTTTATTTTACTGGGAACTTAATTATCTTGTTTATAACAATATTGCAACTCTTTTAAAAAATCTATTTGTGAGTTATATATTGCTCTCTCTCTATATGTCAAGAAAAAAAGAAATTAATAAAAGTATAGAGAATTCTACAAGAAACAATCTATCGCAAATATTTTTCTGTAATTTCCCGAATTTTTTCATTGGAAGCTTGAACTGTGTGAAAAAAATACAGCAATACATTTGCGTAGTTTATATAAAGAGCTTTAAACTATTTAAAATACTGCTAGTCCCTAGTCAAAAAGAACTACTAGTGCAGTAAAAACACTACTGAAATGTAGTAGTGTCAGTGCTATACATATTTATCATATGTATACTTATTTTCTTAATTATAAATATAGCAAGAAAATATTTTTCGTAATCCTAATTGTCTTGTAGTTTAAGATTCCGATTTAGAGTTTATATACATATATTTAACTTTTTAAGGGGATTCGGGGAAGATCAAATTCGTACAAGATTGATAATACAGGCTTTTTAATTCCAAACTAAAAAACTTATATCGATAATAATGATATCTTCAATTCAATTTCTTATATATTGTTCTGTCTCGCGTGCTGTATTAAAAGCACCATCTATTGCAAGATCTGACACCTATTGCTACACATTTATTGCCATTTACTACTCTAATGCTTACTACTCGATTTATATATACTGCTCACTATATATACATGTATAAAATCAACTCAAGGGGAATTCTTTTCTATTAGGCTTTTAATTTCAGCTTTCATGATTAAAAATTCTTTCTTAATTTAAAATTCCAAATTTCACCAATCTTTATATAAATATAAGCTATACATCTTATATATTAATATTAATCAATTAATCAATATTTCGCTGAGTTGACAGCTCAACGTGTAAAAACTGCAACGTACATCGTTCGAACTCTTTGATTTAAAAATTATAATTTTTATTAAATATCAAGAAACATCGTGGAATTTTAACAAACAATTGAAATCGTAACATCTACACGGTACAAAGCGGATCTTGGTACTTTTATATAATATTAGTGTGAATCTTATGCAATTTTTCGGTTCATATAACACCACGTGGCCGCCCATCGCGTGCTTCTCCGCAGCTCCAAATCGAGTAGTATGTACAATAATATCACAATTAAATTGCCGAAGGCAATCTAATAAATCGATGCTCAAAGCATTCAGTACTTTAAGCTCACTTGCATCTAATAAATTCTCCCTCCCTCGCGACGTCAAATAAATTCTAACTTACATCTATACGAATATCTGTAACGCCGAATCTGTAACTAAATTTATTGCGAAAAAATATCACCTCTTGTTCTCAGCCAGCCCTTTCTGGCTAAGATTTTTTCGCAATAAATTTAGTTACAGATTCGGCGTATAGATGTAATTAAGTTAGCATTTATTTGACGTCACGAGGGAGGGGAGATTTATTAGATGCAAGTGAGCTTCAAAACTGGATGCTTTGAGCATCGATTTATTAGATTGCCTTCGGCAATTTAATTGTGATATTACATACTACTCGGTCCGGAGCTGCGGAGAAGTACGCGATGGGCGGCTATGTGGTGTTATATGAACCGTAAAATTGTAAGAGTCACACTAATATTATATAAAAGCGCCAAGGTCCGCTTTGTACCGTGTAGACGTTATGATTTCAATTGTTTGTTAATTATAATTTTGATTAAAATTTTTTAGCATTTTAATCCTTTTATGTTTCGACTTTTTATGTATATTGATCACATTTTTTTATATATTTTATTCTAGCTATTTCTACAATGTTACAAATGCGAAATTTTATAATGACGTATTATTCGCTCTTGTTTAATCGTTTTAAATCTGAGAGGACCGTATACTAATATTTCACGACGTTTTTCGAGGATTTATGCCTAAATATTCGTTTTTAAATGGTATTATAACATTTATCATATACATTTATAACATATTACCGTTTTCCGTTCAAATTTATGTGTTAATTTTTACCGTTTTTAACATTGAGAATGACCCAATGTAGGTCGAAACGTTTGTGTTGATCATATTATTTGTGGTAAATTGACTTCTTATTTGAGCATAAAATACCTAACTCTGGTTCATAGCCTATATTTTATTTATTAATTTCAACAATTAAATTATAAGATTATATTTTATATATTTTTCGTCTTCTAATATTTTATTTTATATCAAACTGTATTTCCAATGCTGCCGCTGACTTAAAAGATGTGTTTGTGCAAAATTTGATGACCTTAATATTTTTAATTAGCTAATTTTTAAATAAAACATTTTTAAAAATAGTTTTCTCAAATATTTTTAGAGAGGATGCAATATTTTTATTTTTGTTCCTGATGCTATAATGCTGATACTATCCTTTTATCTACAATATTTTCTCTTTTTTTCTATCTTTATTTCTTTACTTTTAAATTTTCTTTTCTTATAGATTTATTTATTTATATATTAATTTTAATCGTTTCTTACTTCCTTACTGTATGTAACACATATTCTCTATATTGTTCTGTCTTATTTTTACACCTATATCTAATTATTAAACTTTTATCCTTTCATATAAGGATATTTTGATAGTTCTGTTTTTATAGATACATATACATATGTATCTATAGAAAAGCTATCAGAAATAAATAAATCCATATATAATATATTATATCTGGATTTATTTATTTCTGATAGCTTTTCTATTTTTCTTTCCTCTATATTTTGTCCAATATTGCGCAATATCTCCTGATTTTTCTCCCCTCTTTTTCATTTTTTATCCGTTCCTTTTCATTCCCACTGTTTCTAAGCAAGCTTTTTTCTTTTTCTTCAACTTCCCTAATTACTTTTTCTTATAGTTCCTTTTCCAGTTTTTTTTCCAAATTTCATACAATCTGATACTAATTTCTTGTTTGTATTTTATATTTTTTTTCGCAGAGAGTTCCCTTATTTACTACTAACAATTAATTTTTACCAGCAATCAGCAGTTAATTTTATGACATTTTTGTTTCCTTCATAAAGTGAAAAAATATTGACCAAATTTATAATTTTGGTAGAAAATATTATAATTTGGTAAAAATAGTGACCAAATATTATAATTTGGTAAAAATGGCTTTTACCTAGACTCTAGTTCACATTACGTTTACTATAGATTTTCAGTACTGCCAGTGTATTTTATATTGGAACGGCTTTAGTAATCTTTGGTTTAGTATCCATTTTATCTATTTTTAAAATTCTATCCAAACTATTTATTTTGCTATTTCCATATTTCTACATTGCCTACCAGAGCATTTTTATTCTTCTATAATCATTCATGAACAACCTTTTGTATATGCTTCATATATTTTTATTGACTTATTAGTTATTATTCTCTTTAATCGTTTTTTTTTATGTGTTTTACTGCTCTTCTATTCTTCTGCATAATATATCCCAAATATTTTTTCTTGAATTACTTCTGTACTTTTTTGCCCTATCTCGAATTTCTGTTTTTTCTTCTATTTCTCGATCACTGTTATCTTTTATTTCTTTTTTCTATTTAAAAATCTTATTTCCTTCAGTTCTTATTTGTTTTTTATCAACAAAACCGCCGTATCGTCTGCAAATGTGATTTAGATTTTTTTACTTATTACTTTTTAGTTTTTCCTCTAGATCCATCACATATATGTTAAATAATATTGGACATTTTTGCCTTATTCCTTTCTCAGTCCAAAGCTCTTGTAATTTCCTGTCTTCTATTTTGACCATATTTTTTCTCTTATTGTATGTTTCCATTATTCTTTAATTATCTCTTATCCCTATTTTTTTGCATTGCTTTATTTACATAACTCCGTTTTATTTCATTAAATTTTGCCTTAAAATTAACGAAAAAGGTAAAATTTTCCGATTCTTCTTGCTCGCTCAACTTTTTATTTATTTGTAATATAAATTCAAAATGTGTACTGCATCTAACGTTCTTTTGTTTATCCAAACTTGTATTTCCTACAACTTATCTGCCGTTTCTCTCATCAATTTCTCGTTTAAACGCTTATGTAGATAGATACATTTTGTAGGCCTCTATTAACATAAGTATTAATGTTATCTCTCTATAATTTTTTAGATTGTAATAGTAAAAATATAAATATATAAGAATATAGTACTATATAAAAAATATATAAAAATACTGAGTAATAGCGTAAATTGAATGACACTGTCATTGATTTATAAATTCATCGTGTTTTTATTAACAATATATTTGTGTAATAAACTTGTAACGAACTTGTGTAATAAAATCTTGCAATTATAGTATAAATAATGGAGTGTTATCCATACCCATTACCTATTACATTAAAGATCTAAAAATCTAAAAAATTTATATGGCTTTGAGGTACAATCAATAAATATACTTCAATTCTAGGAAGACCGACCAAATAAAATGTGCATGCTAATACTGATATTTAATCTGAATGAAATCTTTTTGTGTTGTTGATTTTTATTATTATTATTATTATTATTATTATTATTTAATAAACTGCAACTAGTTATTTTCAATTAATTCAGATTAAATTTTCATAACAAAAATTATAGCATATTTATAGTAACTTTCAAACACATAGATATGAAATGTCCAGCAAAGATATTAAAGACGTAATAAATGAGAATATATGTACGTATTACAATTATTTTATTTACACACACGTAAGTAAATCAGTGTTTTGAAATATTGATATTTCAATAGTATCTTTTCAACTGAGCAAAAATCTACGTTATTACCTCTAAAATGCTTTAACAATTCATGCTTTAAAATAGATTCCTAGATTGCTCTTGAACTTATTCGTAGATTATTCAATATGAATTAGAAAAATATTTTATGTCCCCGTTAAGCTATATAAAAAGTCTAGATGTAAGAAGTATATGATATTACGTGTATAATATATATATATATATTATATATATGCACATACATATATCTGTATATTATAAACAATGAATTTTGTGTACTAAATTTTATATAATTTTATGAATTTTATAAATAATATAAATACTCTATGTATGAGATTAACTGAAAAAATACTGAATAAATGAAATATAGCAGTTGTGAATTATCAGATTGTACTGGAATATGTATATAGTGTCTCATATTTATAACTGATCGAAAAGCAAGTATGTTATTGGTACAACTAAGCCAGTTTTTGTCCACGTTGAAGCAAATAAAACTTTCACCAGCCACCAGATCAAGCCTAATAGAACAGCTTGTAAACCCAGATGAGCGACCATGAGTCTGGAAATATAAATGACAATTATCATCATCGATATCAATTAATAATGATTAACATTGATTATTATTAAGATGTCACATATACAACAAATACACTTACATTTTATCTTTGGAACGTGCTTTCTGTAAAGATTTCGGAGATTCGTTGCTAAGATATGTTCTGACACCCTGTATCAAATCGGTAAAGTAATCCTTCCAAACTAACGGTCTAATATCGAGCGTGAACAACTTTTGATCTTCTGGCGATAACGACTCGTGCAATTGCAGCATGCGCGGATTATTGAATCTCCATTCTTGGAAGATAAATTGCTCGAGGCGTGCCAACGAATTGCTCACATTCGTATGCAAACGAACCAAACTGAAAATATAAGAAAGATGCCGCTCATTCTAAAGGCAATTTCATAACGAAAGCGATATTTTTTTTATGCGAAATATACTGAACCCTACATAGGACGACCTCCGCATAATCGTGTAACTGTATCCAAAATGTAAGCAGGAATGAAATGAATGAAGATGGCCGAGAGTTTAAACCAGAAGAGCGACGGCATAAACTTGAGATACGGATACCAGACGGCACTTCGTAACGGATATATATGTAAATAATTATTAATGTCCTTTTCTACGATCTCCCATTTGAAAGCTTTGCACGTGCTAGACGTGCAGTGGTACACTTTCAATCCTTTGTCGCTAAAATTATAGATTGTGTCAGAAAACTGAAATATTGCAATTCAAAGAAAGCGCATGTATCTTGTATAAAAAATAAAATAATATTTATAAAATATTAAAACGATGCTGGAATTGTCTGCAATTTTACCGACGAAAGCGCAATAATTTTCGTGATAATTAAACTCCGTGTAATTTTAATAGATTTGCTTCATGCAACAGTTGTGCAATTCGTACTCAGAAAATTAAGGCTGACAGACTAGTAGATTTCATGAAGAAACATGGAGTTCTTAGAATTAGATTTAG
>NW_012026784.1:3328137-3331698 GCF_000956235.1 Wasmannia auropunctata
TTGTACCGGGAAATTACATCGACTCGTCACTACAGCCGGGGAGACGAAATCGAGCGACGGGAACTTATGGTACAACCCGCGAAAAACGAGTTCGGATTCTTGGCCTCGTGCCGAGGGTACTAGTTGCGCGCCGCGGAGCAATACCCGTGAGGTGTGACGCGGCGCCATCGAGAAGTATCGCGCGATTCCTCCGAAATTCGCTCGATTCTCGTCGACCTGAGACCGTCCTCCGACACACCCCGCGTCCCTTATCCCGACCGCGATCACCCGCGATCCGTATATTAATTCTGGCATTAGTCTGCCAAGGATCGGCGCCGGAATATTATACGTTATTCCTGAACACTTTGCGCGCCCACGTCCCGCGAACAACGAGCGATGATACTCGCGAACTGTATCAATCCGCCCTGCGGGAAATACATGTTATGTTATATGTTTTAATTTTTGGAGCAATTATTTACTCTCCTTGCCGCTCTCCTCAGCCTCGTGTAATCGCGTATATCGAACCGTCTCTCTGCCATTGTCGGAGCTGGCTAGCCGGCCTTCCGAGCCGTCGCTGTTCGCACGTTCTGGGACTTTCTCAAAAACCCATGGAAAATATCGAGCCTTCGAGCAATTAATTGGGGATCGAAGATAGCGCTATTAATTCATAGAAAAGTGGCTCACTTACGCGGGCCTGGCGCCCAAACCTTGTCTCTATCCGCGGGACAATCATTGTAAGATCTTTAAAGTATTCGTATCTCCGAACGAAGTAGAATTTCGCTTGAGCCGGACGTGCGAATTCGCGACGTCATTGTCTCGCACCTACGAGTGCAATCGCAACGTAAACGTACAGAAAGAGAAATTGTTCAAGTGAGAGCGGCTATTTTAGCAAATTCACATACAAGCACGAAATGTATTGCGCGTAGCTCAATATAGACCATACCAAGGTACACAGAATAATTAAAAAGAATCTGGGATGGCATCCTTTCAAAAGACATACAACTCAACAATTGTTTCCTCAAGATTTACTTCGTCGAGAAAATTTTTGTGATTGGATTTTATTGTTAGACCAAATAAGTTTAATACTTTAATAACTTTCTATTTTGTTTTCAAAAGTATACAGTATATGGAGCCATAATAAATATATTTTTATTTGTTGATGATATAAGTTTTTTGTTAACATATTTTTATATAGTGCGAGTCATCGTACCTTACTAATTGTAAGCGCAATAAAACATTTATCCAGGGTTAGGTAGCAACTAGTTAAAAAGTTAAAAGTTAAATAATAAAGTTAAAAAGTTAATAACTTTTTCTTAACTTAATTATAAATGAATTAATTGTTAACTTCAACTAGTTCTTTTTAAATATATATAAACATTAACTCATTAACTTTTTTCTAAGTTAAAAATTTACCTATTGCAAGAAAAAAACATTTTCATGTAAAAATAATATTTCATTGTTATTTTATATAAATTTTATTTATAAATAAAATATTAAATTTATTTAATAATTTATATTGTAATTGTTTTTCATTTAAAGTAATCTTATTTTTAAAAATTATGAAATACTAATAATACTTTATATAAATGATATTTTTCCAAATTAACTTTTAATTAACTTAATTTTTAATCTTAATGCAACTTTTAACTGAGTTAGTTTTTTGTTCGTGCAACTTTAACTTAAAAAATTAATTTTATAAGTTATTAACTTTAACTTAATTTTGTTTAAAAAAAATATTAACTTACCGAACTCTGCGTTTTCCTAAGTAAACAGAAAAACGAATAATTTCGTACAATTTGAAAAAAATAGAAAATATGAAAAAATAAAAATATACATATTATTGTACTTTATTATATAGGTTGACATAGACAATGTTGCAAATGACTACTTTTTGAGAAGAATCTTATGGATGGACGAATGCACTTTTCGGAATGACTGAAGTATTTATCGACATAATGAACACCATTATGCAGAAGAGAATCCCCATTGTCAAAAAGAAACACATGTGCAGGGGCAATATAGTTAATGTATGGATGGGAATTGTGGATAATGTAATTATCGGGCCACACTTTTTTCCGAAAAATATCATATACCAACAAGACGGTCCAATCCAGCCCATACATCATTACAAGCTCGTACTATTTTAAATCACCGATTTTGGTACAGTTGGAAGACATTCATAGCGATCTACATGAATGGCCGCCGCAATCACCTGATCTCACGCCCATGTACTTTTTTGTGTGGGGTTATATACGAGATCAGGTTTATCAAATATTATCTGGTAACCGAAAGCAATTAATTAACAAGATTAGAACAGCAAGTGAGAGTATAACACCTAACATGTTAGAGAAAGTGCGACAAAGTTTCATACGGAGAGTCGCATTATGTTTAAATAAATTTGATGGCTATTTTTAACATTTGCTGTGAAAATTAATAAATATTTTTAATACTAATATGAAAAAAGCTTCCGATTATTGAATATTTCTTTATACACTCAATACTTTAATTCTGTATAAAATATTTAAAATAATTTGGAATACACAACATCATCTTCTGTCTATCTATATCAATCATCGTTGGTGATCAATACTTTTAAAACATTCCAAACTTTTGAGATCACAGCCGAATTAATTTTACTAGATTTTTTCTATTGGCTTTATTGTTGTATATCGAAAATGTCGTTCGTAGCATTCGTCGGTCGTCGTCGGTCAAATTACAATTACTTTAAGCTGCATTCGGATCAATTCGACTTTTTTCAAAAACTGATTCCAAAGTAAAATACAGTGGAATACGAATTTGTTGCCGGCACATTTTTTCTCTTTTACTTTTTCTGTGTCTAAAAATTCTATCGAAACTTTCAATGCTAATATAAAAAGTAAAGAGATAAAGGAAGAAAGTTTGTTGTATTATGTTAACTTAAAATTCAATTTTTTATCTCTAATTGTCGTTTTGGCTTCTTTTATAATAATTACGATTGCTATCCAAGACCATTATAATTGAATCGTTATAAACTTTATAAAGGTGCAATCCTGTCGATAAGTAAGTTATGTCAACACATGCATATACTATCGTTACCTATTGAGTCGTGCCTGCCCCTACAAAGTCTATCAAGCAATCTGTTGTACTACCAAATATGTAAATGCAACACCCTTGTACATGTACATAAGTTCGAATTTTGTTGTTTTTTACTGAAAAATTTGTTTTTCAAAAAAACTCAAAAAGTTCCGGGACTGAATTTTTTCGGACACACTAATAGCGCCATCTATATTTCAATGGTAGGACAAATTAGTATAAAGCTTTGGAAGTCTCCTACATTTTTTACGTCGCTATCGAGTAAACTGCATCAAGTTAACTGTTCATGTATATTAGTTCAGTAAAATAAGGAATCAACTTCGGAATTCTTTGTAACAGGGTCGACTTTTGCCAATCTTTTCTAAATTGTATCAATAATATATGGTAAAAAATCGACTTCCTAAAAAGTGCCGCTGTAATAGTTATTAAACAAAATAGGTGCAAAATTACGGTTTTTTGCGAATAACTTTTAAAATTTAATTTTACCGAAGAAGCTGCTTGCGCCAATCA
>NW_012026784.1:3331748-3336702 GCF_000956235.1 Wasmannia auropunctata
TACAGGGTGTCTCAAAACTCGCGGATTTCCTTTTAAGTGCGGATTCTTTAGAATATTCTAAGACGAAAATCCTAATACGAAAATGTCGAGGCTATAATAGTTTTTAAATTAGTAGCGATTAAAGTAGGCTAATCACAGAGCTGAAATTTCGCGCGCTCAGGCATGATGATATGACAAATGCTAGAGGTACTACGAGGGCTTTCTTAACAACACCGAGATTATCATTATTTTTCCTAAGAAATTACTTTTCTTTTATATGAAATCTATTTGTACACTAAATAATTAATTAATATCGGAAAATATTAAAGAAATACAATTACGATATTACGTCAACTGTCAAAATGAATTTATAACCATATGTTCATTTACCTCGTATGGTGAATATTTTTGTAATACTGATAGATAAACCATTTTTAATATGAAAAAACTGAAAATGTTAATACAATAAGGCTGCAATTTGTCAAATTAACCTATTTAATCCAAATGTGTTTATATCAAATTAACGGTAATTATCGTTAATTAAAAATATAAAAATTAATAGATTTTTAAATTTTGTATTCTTTTTAAAGTTTAATTTAATTTGTATCGGCTTTAATATGTATTACACTGAATACACACATTACAAGACTAATTACATTAATAGAGTAATAACTTTTTTTATTAGTTTTACACTTAAACATAAACAATAAATTTTCTTATTAACTTCAAGTTTTGTTTTATTATTTTAAAAATGGTTTATCTATCAGTATTACAAAAATATTCACCATATGAGATAAATGAACATATAATTATAAATTTATTTTGACAATTGATGTAATATCGATCGTAATTGTATTTCTTTAATATTTTCCGATATTAATTAATTATTTAGTGTACAAATAGATTTCGTATAAAAGAAAAAGTAATTTCTTAGGAAAAATAATGATAATCTCGGTGTTATTAAGAGAACCCTCGTAGCACCTCTAGCATTTGTCATATCATCATGCCTGAGCGCGCGAAATTTCAGCTCTGTGATTAGCCTATTTTAATCGCTACTAATTTAAAAACTATTATAGTCTCGACATTTTCGTATTAGGATTTTCGTCTTAGAATATTCTAAAGAATCCGCACTTAAAAAGAAATCCGCGAGTTTTGGGACACCCTGTATATATAATGTACTTTTTGATTTTCACAGTAGTGAAGGACAGGAAAATTAACTGATGACCATTTATACTTCTTCGTATGTACAGTCATGGACACATATCGGTTGCGACACTTTCTTTTTTATAGGTTTCAAAACGCACTAATATTTTGCAAATGCGGACCACGATTGGTGTTATACTGTCTCTAGACTAAAGATAGTTCATCGTGGTTCGCATTTGCAAAATATATTATTTATTAAATATTAAATATTAGTTATCTATAAAGTATATATTATGTATATTAAATATATATATTAAAAACCTGTAAAAAAAGTGTCGCAACCGATGTGTCCACGACTGTACATACGTGAATCATGATTACGATTTTTAAATTATTTGTATCCTAAAAATTGGAGGCACGTAATAAAATTTGAAACTCGAAACAGCGAGACGGTGTGCTAATTCTTCAATTTTCAAATTTGCCGAGAAACAATCGCGATAAATTAAGCGATAGTGATATAGATAGATATAGATAGCGATATATTTAGTGCGTCTATATTGGGACGTTTAGGAGTGGATTTTCGCGGGGGTGACGGCCATCGACCGGCCATCGATGACGACAGTACCGACGGTAAACTCCGGAGCCAATGCGTGCCGCCCGTCGCTCTTCGCGGCCGGTTGGAGTAGTACTGCATGCCATCATCGGCGAATTCGACGAGACGAGATAACTGAGATGGTCGCCCGCGGCCGGTAGTGTGTTGTGACCCGAGATTTCAACGAGGGAGAAATAATAAGTAAACTGCAGGCATCCCCCTGAATTTTGCAAGGTCCGCGCGTCGTAACGATCATGGCACACCAACTGCTCTTCTCGGCCAGCAGGCTGGAGAGGCTGGTCCTGCAGTCCGCTCAGAAAGGTTATTTCGACACGTTTCAGGTACCATAACCTCATCCGCCTCATATTTATGATATAACGCGCCGCGCGCAAGAAACGCAGCCACCGACGCGACGTGCAGCTCTCGCGCGAGAGTGACGCGACGCGGACGGTGAGTGTCATCGTGACAATCGCCCGCGGTTACGCGGCGCAAGTGTCCGCAGATCACATTTTGTTGTGCAACCTTCTGCAACCGGCGCATTCGCGTATCTCGTCGCAGTTATGGTGCGTTTTCTAAGTATACGTATCATATGGCATATTTTCTAAAAAAAGGACACGCTTCCGTGCGTACCTGTCTTTTTTGTATTCGTTTTCATTACGGCTTACTTACCGTCGTAATGTAACACATGATTTACATCAGCTTTGTGACGGTTACTTGCAATTTTTGAAGAAGAACCATGTATTGAAATATAGACAGGGTTGGGTAAGTTAATATATTTTTTTAACTAAGTTAAGTTAAAGTTAACAGTTTAAAAATTTAACTTAGTTAAGATACAAGTTAGTCCATAATAAAGTTAATTGAGTTAAAAGTTAAGTTAATAAAAAAAAGTAATTGAAAAATTAAAGTTACATTTTTTTATTTTATAATTTTACGGTTTCTAAAAAAATTTCTAAATAAAGTATATATTTGTTATACTTATTTCTGTCGAGCCGCGGAAAGAGGACCGATTTCAAAGAACTTCTTCCAACGTGATTTAATGCACAGAAGGTCCGCAAACAGCGATTCCTTCCCGCGGTCAGACTATATTTATTATATTATTACAATTGCCTTGATGTGTGTTCTCAAATTTAAGTTTAAAGACACTAACTTAGATATGTATTTTATTTTGGGTTTACAAGAAGCATTAAAAATGTAACTTCAAGAAAGTTAGATCAAAAGTTAATAGTTACCAATAAAATGTAACTAAATTAAGTTAAAAGTTAAGAGCCTAAAATGTAACTAAGTTAAGTTAAAATTATTTAACTTTTTAACTTAACTTTTATCTTTTTAACTAGCCACTACCCAACCCTGATTTAGATGTATTATTTTACCCCTGCAACTCGAATTTAAATTAGCCAGACCTCTACAGGTCGAAGTTCACCTTTATAAGTCGAACTTCTATTGTCGCTGTCTCTATAATTCGAAGCTATTTGTAACTGTGAATAATAGCCTGGTATTTTGTTTTATGATTACATTTATATGAATACAATAATTCACTGTCAAATATTGATTTTTTTTTTCTAAATGTCATTATAATCGGAAAATTATAAACTCTCGTACAAAGCCTCCGTAAGTCGAATTTTCATATGTTAACCCTCTTTTACTCGAATCTCGATAAGTCGAAAACTCTATAACTCGAAGGATTTTTCTCTTTTCTAGAGATTCGAATTATTGAGGTTCGACTGTATTTTAATATTTTTCACAAGATATAGTTCCTAGTAATTAAACGCAACTCATTCGGATAAGAGATGGTTTTAATTTCTATGATAGTTAATTTTCTCGTGACGCGTAAAGAATTACGAAGGAAAAATGACATTGTGTGCGAGTGTGCACATGGCATTGTTGTCACATCGTCTTTGCGCAAACAAAGGATGGGCGAGATACAGCTGACCTTAATTAATTGAAATGCATCGGGGAGCGATATCCGAAGGAGATTAAAGCGACTCTTATAATGGGTTTTTTTTCGCGTTTCTATTCACCATTGTCCGCCATTGTATTGCGACATAGTTTATAAAGTTTGCACATCTGCCTTGTAATACACGATTGGCTCATGAACATTTTCCAACGCAATTTCCAGAAAATTAATTTGAACGTTCTTTGACATTTTTCATTACATTTCATCGTTCGGCATTTAATTGTCGCGTTTATTTCGAATTGAATTGAATTGCGTTGTTGGTCGTAGCTTTTATTAATGTGTACAGGAGAGCATATTTAATAAATCTCAATAAGTCAGCATATTCTTGATTGACTAATAAAATTCTCATGTAGAATAAAATTTTATATATACACATATTCATTTTTTTACTGAAGTTGTATAAGAGAAGGAGGGGCAAATAGTGTCACTTTAAATTTCTCCTCTTTCCCGCGTCTATTTTACCACTACTCGTTAATAGGAAGACAGTTCTCTAGCATCTAATCATCTTCTGAAAAACCGTAAAAATCAAAAGCCAAATATAGCTAGTGGAGAAGTTTATAAATTTTGCATTCGTGAAACAAGATAAAACCAGGACCTTTTTTGATATTTAAAGTTATATTTTCTTAATTTCTGAATCGTTGAATGAAATCTAACCTATTCTATGTCATACGATACCTTTTTCCTCTATTTTGATATAATTCCTATGCTTGTATATTAATTTTATTTCTCTCAGTAAAGTTTTAAAGGAAAAAGTAGCTTCTGGGGCAAATAATGACAATTTTTAGTTGGACAAATAATGGCAAGTCAAAAAGCTTTCTTAATATTTGAATATGATTTTTCTAATTTATTTGGGATAATGTGAAATTAGTTACAAGGCAAGATCCAGAATAAATGTAATTTTCAATAAGAAATATTAGCAAATAATGTTACTACTATTATTTATCAATAAATAAAAATTTACATATGGCAGCTCCCGGGAAAAAAGTTCCATATATAATTATATATAATTATATGCAAAATATGTTTATATATGTTTCTTTCCTTTGTAAAATTATTCTTTGATACAAAATTGATAATAATAAGGAAACATAAAAATAATTAAAAGAATAATTTTTACATTGGTTTCTTTTACAAAAAATAAAGTTTGAAGAAATGAGAAAAATTGCTCAGATATAATCATACATAAGTGATTAAAAATACATGTATAATTATATATGAGCACTTCTTCTTATTTCTTTAAACTTGATTTTTTGTAAAAAGAAAAACAATGTAACAATTATTCTTTT
>NW_012026784.1:3336752-3337240 GCF_000956235.1 Wasmannia auropunctata
TTAATAAATCCGAATTTTACAAAATAATAGAGGACTTTTTTGTTCAGTTTAATCTACTTATCTTGCCACACACTTGCATTCAGCGGTGGGCCGGATGAATACGCGTTTATTCGTCAATCATCAAAAATGAATGTCTGGTTTACGATTGCGAATTTTGCAAAATGGTAGAGGACTTTTCGATTTAGTTTAGTCCGTTCTACCTACCCATAAACGGTGATACACCTATTATGAGACACCCTGTATATATATAGGGGAGACCGGGGCTGGTTAATACATTTTTTTAAAATGAATTTTTTACATGTAATTAATAAATGAAACAAATACCGCAAGGATATTTTTCAATAGCCACATGCTTCAACAACATAGAAATTATTTTTATAATTTAATAATATAACTAATTTGGTTGTATTAATGGAAAATGTAAAATGATGCAACTTGTAACAATCGGCCCCATATACGAGGTCAATTGTTACAGTTATTGGAATCAG
>NW_012026784.1:3337290-3344037 GCF_000956235.1 Wasmannia auropunctata
ACTTATAGAGGTGAACTTCGACTTGTAGAGATCTGGCTACTTTAAATTCGAGTTGCAGAGGTAAAATAATACAGCCGAACCTTGATAACTCGAATCTCAAAAGAAGAGAAAAATCCTTCGAGTTGTAGAATTTTCAACTTATCAAAATTCGAGTAAAAGATGGTTCAAATTTGAAAATTCGACTTACGGAGACTTTGTACGAGAGTTTATAATTTTCCAATTATAATGGCTTTTAAAGAAGAAGAAATCAATATTTGCCAGTGATTATTTATTGCATACATATAATAAATGTAATAAAACAAAATACCAGGCTAATAACTCATGGTTACACACAGCTTCAACTTCGAATTATAAAGGACGCGATAATAGAAGTTCAACTTGTAGAGGTCTAGCTACTTTAAATTCGAGTTGCAAAGGTAAAATAATACATCTAAATATCTGACAAATAATTCGAGTTAAGGTAGGTTTCATTTTGATTAATAAAAGTTTTCCGTAATGGAGCGAAAGGGAATGAACAAAATTTTCGTTTTATAGAGGTTTTCGAGTTGTAGAGGTTCGAGTTATCGAGGTTCAACTGTAATAGCCAGGAAGGAAATAATTGCCATTGGGCATATGTGTGGTTTCGCGATCCCCGGGGAAAGCGCAAAAATTCACGCGCGCGTTCGGAACTCAGTTAGCGAATCAACACATCACACCTGTGAATTTCTTACCTCGTTTTTTTCCGCCAATAAAATGCCGTTGACCAGGGCTATCACCAGCACGCTGATCGCCGTGCAGACGTAGAAGTACACGCTCCTAGAGGGACAAAGGGGGAGGCATCTTTAACACAATTCTTCACGAGTCTCTTTTTCGCGCGAAACTTTTCGAGAGCATCGTCATCGGATTTGTGTCGTCTTACACTGACTTATCGAACGATTTTCACAGAAGTGTCCATAAATATTGGAACGAAGGACAATTCGACGCTCGTAAAGAATGAGCGGACTTTACGCATCTCGGGTCTCGGGAGCGTAGTAAAAGAAAGATACCGCTCGCCGTTATATAAAAGGTATAGGGATTTATTGGCACACGTGTATTTACCCGGCGAGGGTGATGGCTATTGCGACCACAACGACCATGTAGACGAAGCCGGAACACACGAAATAAGCCGAGAGCATCCTGTCCCTCTCGCGCGAGTACTGCAACAGGTTATGAAAACAATTGCGATAATTGCGCGCTTCGCTAATTCCTCCACGTTTTTCGTACGACCATATCTGTTTACGCTGCCAACAAACGCGCTTTTAATCGATTACCATGGGCAATTTCGATGGGCGAGCTTTCTTCTCCCGACGAGAAAATGCAGAATTACCGCGTTAAATCGATTACGACGCGCAATTCAATCCGCGGAATCCGAATAATCCAAATGCACGCTTAGCGAATTAACCAAAATTAAATTTAAACGACCTTCCATTAATGTGAATTACCACGTCGATTGGTCACGTTCAATTGTATACGCGGACAGTTCAGCACGCAATTACAGCTCGTATTTCGCCCATAATGTTACTTCTGTTAAATTAATTAAATTTCTAAATTTCTATTTAGGAAGGTCATTTGTAAAATATTATGATATTCTAAATAGAATTTTTATGCACAAGTTTGATAATAATTTTAATATAACGTATACTTTAAAGAAATTAAGAATTTTTATACACAAATTTGGTAATAATTTTAATATAACGTATACTTTAAAGAAATTAAATTACAATTTAGTATATTTATTTTCATCAAACGCGAGAAAGATATTAAGATAAAATAAAATTAGAACTGAAAATGTTTTATAACAAATTCGGATATATTTTGCGATAATCTATGCCTAAATTTCAAATCGAGGTTTATTCATCATGTAATTTACTGTACCTTTTCTTCGACATCCGGTCGTCGAAACGTCAATATAAACGGCGTACAATGTTCCGCTCTCAATCGATCTATGCTTCTAGCATCGATCGCTCTCATCAGGTACTCGTTCACCTCATCTTCGGGATCTTTTTCGCCCTCGATGGTTTCACCGAAGCCTAATCTACTGAAACATATGCAGCAGGTGATATCCAATTAAAAAAATACTGTCGTAAAGCTTTACTCGATGCCTTTTATTTATATAAGAAAAAACTGCTTTTTTCAAATTGCTGAGAAAAAACCAGAAAAATTTCGATTTCTTTCCAAAAAATTGGTTTTTTTGCAAAAAATTGCTATGTAAATGATATACTACCTAATTTTTAATATTTTTCATTATATTAAATATGAATTGGGATTCAAAAAGTAATGTAAGTGATTTATTTTAATTTACTCGTTAAAATGTGGAAATTTTTTATTTAAATTAGATATAAGCTTACACTTTCATAAGTTATAACTCTCGTATTTTATAGCATTATTAAAATAAGATACCTCGTATAAACGCTGGAATCAATAATGAGTTAATTTTTATGTTTACATTTGAGAGTATATTCCTTGAGGTGAGGATTATTTATTATTAAATAAACTGTTTTAGGAAACGCAATCCTAACAATTAGTGTAAAGATTATAATTTAAATTGATATTTATATTAAGTATTTTTAAAGAATTCTGATTATTAATAATTGTCAAGAGCCATACATTTTATTTAAAAAATACATTAACTTTGTTTTTTTATTTATTCTTATGTAATTTGCTTTTTATTTCTTTAGTGTTTAACATTATCAGCAATAAATATAAGCTTGTTATAAAATTTTTAAATTTGAAAAGTGTATCAAAGTGTTGCGAATGTAAAATGTGATAGGTTTTACAAATACGTACGTGAGATTTTTCATTGAATTTTTCTACCCTTTGGGAAAGAAGCCCAAAAAATCCGCGAAAAAATTGAAAAAAAAATCGGTTTTCTTTCCAGCCTTTAAAACTATACTTTTATATGATATCAATTGTTCTAATATATTGTAACACTTGTTACGAGTTAATTATGTTATTTTAATCGACTTATTATTACGATACAAGTACGATTTTTTTATTTTACTCGTCACTTATTTTTTTTGGGATGGACATTAATTTATCTAATAATTGTAAATTGAAAACACAATAGTAATATGGGGGCGTTGCATACAGGATGGTTTATTTATCCTGTTTTGTCCTCGTTGTGATTTTGGGTAGCGCTAAAAGCAGGAATTTTAAAAATCTTTTTTTTACGACCGACATGCTGCCAACCGAAGGTTGTTTGCTTTGCGCTTGGAGCGCGTGAGCCACTTCCAGTGTAGGAGCGTTTCAGATGATCACACTGCTCAGTGTGTTGGATTAATCTGTTTTGTATCTATGAGCTGAAATATATTGCAAGTGTTTTTTTTTTTTAATAAGTGATTCATCTGGATAAATTTTTTTCCAGTTACTTACATTACATTAATTTAAAAAATTGATTTTCTCGAGGTCTTGTTTCAAAAATCCTTTATTTATTTCAGCTAAAAAAATATATAAAAAACATAGAAAAACATAAAATGACGCGCATCGCACTATAAGTCATTTATAAATAATTCAAATATATCCAGTGCAACTGCTCACTAAGAGGCCAAGTACAGCAATAACTAAGAACAAATTCTGTCGCCTCTAAAAATTTACTGCCCTAGAATTATAACCCGCCCATTCCGTATCTTAATCCGGCACTGGCAATGCCCCTAGACAATGTAACATTGACAATGTAAATTTGACGATTGTTCCCTAATTGCCACAAAATTATAGGTAAGAATTAAGTGTTTCGTAATGCTGGCGAATTTTCGGAAATTATTTAAGTGAAGAGACCGTAATATATTGCAGCATTTTAATGTCAAGGGTGGTTTCAAGAGTTAAGATAATGCTAAATAATAGATGAGCTCTTACTTGCTATGTTTTCCATGCTGCGAACCGTGACCCATAACCCTCATTTCCTTGGACACATTACCATTTGCCGGGAAGGTTTTTCGCATTCCGGAACTTATGTTGTCCTTAAATGTATCTCCCGGGACAATCAAGTAGGTCCTGATGTTATGATCCTTTAAGTACGCGTTCCTCTCGCCCCCGCGGCCCTCCTCGACCTCGTAATACCCGCCCAGGCAATCTAGGGTCTCTTTCGTGACGTGCACGCGGCTGCGAAGCACCATACCCTTCATTAAATATTAACTTCGTCGAGTGTAATTGGTCGACATGAAGAAAACTGTTCTTTAATATAACTAGGACGATATACGATTTTTTTTATTTATTTAATAATTATGCGCTTAGAAAAGGGACGGAAATGTTTTATATACGAATCGAAGTTAAGCGCGCAGAAATTATACACGTAGTATACCGACGTAATTTATCGTCGTCAATCGAGACTATAACTTGAAGAGGGTAAGTCAGTCAAGAGGCCTGACAAACTTCAAGCAAAATTGCTTGTATACTCACCCGGGTATACCTCCGCTTTCCATGTAATTGGCTAGGGTCACATCGTTGCTCCAAACATCAAACTGCCATTTTCTCAGTCCGAGGACCCCGCAGTGTACTCGACCCGTGTGGATACCGACTCTCATATTCACGTTTACGGCCATTACCTCGCGAACCAATCTACGGGGTTGCGAAACGGCGAGAATTTATATATTGCAGCTCCTCCTATCATTAGGCGTGAGGTGGTAGATGGATTATATAACTACTTGTCCGAGTTTGCGACAACAAACAGGCGAAACTTTATCGCCATTAGGTGTACTCGTACAGCGGTTACTTCGGCGTTCGAAGCCTTTTCAACTATTGGAAAAGTTGTCAGGTATTTTCATTATTAACGAAATCGGAAGTAAAATATTTATATATAAATATTTGACCTCCTTCGCAACAAAGTTAGCCTGCTTCTTAGCTGGTCCCTAATTATTTTCTTTATTTGCGCGTTTATTCGTACAATATGCCGTGCGTTAAGTTTTGCGGGAAACTGTTGCGGTCGCGGGATGAAGCAGCGGCAAGTTCGACTAACAAGTAAACCTATCTTTCCATATGGCTCGCTGAATTTAACGAAACTTGATACGTTTGTAGAGTAGTCAAAAATAATAGACCCGTTTTTTTTTATATCGGCAATGGTGCAAGTTTAAAGGTGCAAACTACTTCTTATAATGATAAGCACAAGTATTTAATTTTTTTGCATTTTTGCTTATTGTGTTAGAGACTTCTGAATTTTGGAGATGATAAGAGGTTTCCATGTTTCGCTTTCAGAAAACATAAAATTTATCATCTTAAAAATTCAGAATAAGTCTTTAACACAATTAGCTAAAATGCAAAAAATTAAATACTTGGTAAAGTAAATCTATTGTAAAAATTATAGAATTCAAAATGGCATATCCAACATGGTGACCGGCCAAACAATCTTATCTCGCTCTTTGCCGAATTTAACAGGAATAATTGACGAGGAAATTATAAAAACATAAAAAATATTTTAAAATAAAAAACGAAAGCAAAAAAATTAAATAGCGCGAGTCTATCGCCATTTAGTTTTTTTAATATGTAATTTTTATGTTTTTGTAATTTTTCTTATATTTTGTACAAAGAGTGATGGGAAGAAGACCTGTTTTTCTCCTATTTTTTGGGTTTCAAATTTCAAACTTTTTTTATGCCAAATAGTACCTATTATGGAGTGTGCATTAGTTTTGAGGGATTTTTTTCTCAAAAATTGATTTATTATACGAATACCTTAATGACCGTAATCAAAATATTTCCCTTTGTTTTCTATAACTTTTTCTGGCAAGAGATGGATTCCGCGACGATAAAAACATTTTTCTTCGGATACAATTTTTTCAAATTTTCGCATTTTTTCGAAATTATGAAAGTGTGTATCCTCTAGAGCACATATGTTGTATCGATCGGAACAAGAGATAATCAGCGGGGTGCGGTAAGACTTCCCATTTCAGCTTTAATAGCGTTTGCTTCACTAATAATGCAACATGAGGACGAAAATGCCGTTTATGAAACTCCATTTTTAAGATGATATAAACACGATGTTTACCGCGTCTATTGTTAGTAAATGATTAAATATCATGAAGTAATGTTAAAGCATTAAGAAACAATAGCTGTGTCTTCGACAACACCGACATTATCTTGCAAAACCTTTAAAACTAAATCACACTCCTAATATATATTATATTCTCAATATTACCAATGAATTTCAGCCACGCATTCTTCCTTATATGCAATACAACCTGACTGGAAATCATCACTTTCACCTCCTCCGGAACCGTGCTCATCTTGAAATTTTACTGCGATTAATGTTTCATCTAATAGTCGCCATAAAATCTACTATTTGCCATAAAAAAAAGTTTGAAATTCGAGGTCCAAAAAATGAGCGAAATTTGCCATTACTCTTTTTCTTATTTTTTCACAATTACGTCACTTCTCACCTGTATCTATTTTTTTATTCTAATTCTATATACTCATTGCAGAAATAATATTGAATTGAATTGCAGATTATTGTTTTAAAAATTGTGGAACTATCTGCGCATTATGTAATAATATAGCAGTCATAAAGTGCACTTGGTCTGCTTAATCTTTGTGCATACAAGAATTTTTTTTAATATCATTTCTGCAGAATACATAGAATAAAAATGAAAAAATAGCTATATAAGTAGGTGAGATTAAGTAGCATAATTGTAAAAAAATTTCTCAAAAATTATAAAAACATAAAAGCAAAAACAAAAAACTAAATGGGCATAGTTTCTTGCCATCTCATCGTCAGTTATTCCTGGGTTCGGCAAAGAGCGAGAT
>NW_012026784.1:3344057-3345969 GCF_000956235.1 Wasmannia auropunctata
GAGAGAGAGAGAGAGAGAGAGAGATGAAGATATATATGCGCGGACTTACGTTATTGCATCGATCATGTCCAATCCCATTTCTACGCAACAGTGAGCGTGGTCGGGCCGCGGCTCCGGAAGTCCGGAAACGCAATAATAACAGTCTCCAAGGAGCTTTATCCTGAGGCAGTGGTGCTCAGCGGCTAGCCTGTCAAACCTGCGGGATATTTATGCAAAGTCAAACGTAACGATTTACGACAGGAGATCGGGGAGCGACCTAACTGTTGAGCGCGGAGTTTATATATCTCGGAGAAAACTGGAAAGGAACGCTTTCTCGCGGAAATATTACGCAGATCTTTGGCTCTTGCAGTCAAACCGACTTCCGCGGAATCAGTACAGTTATATATTCGTAACAATGTGTATGGAAATATAACCGCTACATTTTCCTTTACGTTATAGCTCTTGGTGCAACTTCTGTAATAACATTACTTAGGCGCGCTATGCAACTTTTTCATTTTTAACATAACTTTTACTATTTTACTATTTTGCTGTTTTACTGTTGACTCTTTTTTGCCAAATTTTTCATTAAATTCAATCTTTAATACACAGTAACAAAACATTTTGTATTTATGTTAGAAACGATTCACACACTTATTTCTTAAAATTTTGTGTTTACATTTTTTACATAGTCGAGTGTTAATTTAACATAATGTGATTATGTTATTTAAATATTTTGTGTTAAATTGATATTCAATAGTTCTTAGTGTCAAAATAACAATTTGAGTAAGTGAATAAATAACATAAAAATAATGCGTTTTGAAATGTAAATTATAACATAAATGAATAAAATACGAGCGTTAATTTAACGTAATGTTAATTTTATTGAAAAAATATACTTCCACAGTTTGCTTGCAAATTGTGTCAGCGTTACATTTTTTGGTGTTAATTTTTTAGTATTATATTAACATAATATTATTTTAATATTAATTTAACGTAATATTTGTGTTACTTTCTATTCATCTTATGTTAAATTAACACAAAAATTTAAGTGGACCGTTTGGAACATGTGAAATGTGTTAAATATAACACAAATTTTCCAACAGCGTAACTAAACTGTTAATGTCATTATCACTGTCTTTTTTTTTACGTGACATCAACATTTAACACTGAATAGAATTACGCGGGATAAATGCGGCACGGCGTTGAATTAATTGGAAACGACACAGAGATGACACGTCAACAAAAGTAAGGGTATTAATAAACCGGTGGGATAATCGGTTTAATATTCAGATTAGATATTCAACGTCGCACGTTCCGCGTGGCGCGAGGTGCGTATTATACGAAATTAATTCACGGGACGCCAGAAGGGCGATATTAATATTTCACGCGTGCACCAAATCCACATAACGCGCGTACAGCATGTATTATGTTAATCTAGTTTAGCATGATACGTATATAGGAAATAACAGTCCCGATGGAGCTGCGTGCAGTGCGTACACGCAGCTCGAATAGTAATTAAATTGCTTAATTATTAACGCATTATCACTAAGTCTTTGAAAGGTAATAGAGTTCTCCGGCTCAATATTAATACTGAAAATATGTTGCCGCGTTACGTGCAACATCTATATTCACTTACACACCATGTAAAATGCATAAAAGGACGCATGCGTTTGGCAGATACATCCTGCATAAAGAATATACCCGATAATAAAGCTCGCTGATTTTATCTGCCTCGTTCGGGGCATATATTTATGGTATAGAATAAATTATAACCCGTTCGTTATTGTAATACAATAAATAATGATACACGGAGAAAAAAAATTTGTTGAAAAACGCAAAATTTGTTTCATCCTACCAAAATATTTTGGTCTGAAAGTGCGTTCGGGGAGCACGCTATTTGCGCTATCTAGCGCTGTCTCTTATACACATCTCT
>NW_012026784.1:3346019-3350941 GCF_000956235.1 Wasmannia auropunctata
TAATTTAATTACGAGATTAAGATTAAGAATGCAACCAGAGAATTTTTCTTACTCAAATGGTAGCTTTTTTATATAAACATTAAATTATATGTATTTATTAAATGAATAAATATATAGTCTACTGACTGTTTACATAAATGACACTTATACAATAGTTTACGTTGTCTACACGTAAACGTAGAGTATTATATTTTACACATAGATGCACAACCCTGAATTAAATATAAAAATATGTATAAATTTTGATTTTCAAAATTACCTGTCACGGTCGACATTATACCCTGCTACAATCAAACTGTTCACTACTGTATCTACTGGAATGTAATCATAAATGAGATTTTTTGCAACTGGCAATCTCCTCACAACACCCTTACTGGCACCTAATATAAAACCCTGTGGCCCATTCTTCGATATTGTCCATCCTGGGATTGGTTCTTTCCACGCTCCTGTTACTAAATATAGAAAATTATTTTGAAATATGTAATAACATATTACATTATTATGTAATCAGGGTGGGTACTTAAATTTTGTAAAAGAATTCCCTGAAAATTCCCGGATTTTCCAGGAATTTTATTCAAAATTCCAGGTAAGATCAGAGAATTTCTCAATACAGTTTTAAAATAAATTAAGCACTAAGAGTTCTAGTAACGAATATAGAATTTGGTGCGTGAAACAATTTAATCTTCCCATATGTACAATAGTTACATCTCCATACAAAATTTTTCGAACGTAACGAAAAATTTTGTATGGAAATGTAACTACATATGTGAAGATTAAATTCATTTCACGCACCAAGTTCTGCGTTATTAGACTCTTGCTAATGCTTGATTTATTATTTCCGGATTATCGTTCTTTAGATTGAAGTCTTTATATATAAATTTTAAAATAAATTAACTTTCAATATCAAGGGCCTTCGATATGGGGCCACGTTTACTTTCTAAAAGGATAAAATTAAATTTAAAAGTAAAATTCAAAAAATTTCCCTGAGTACCAGTAAAAATTCCATTAGAATTCATGATTTTCAAGAGTATAAAAATAAAATTCCCTGAGAATTCCAGGTTTTCTCGGTTTTTCCCGGTAGTACCCACCCTAGTAATATGTAACATTATAACATATTATTTTGAAATATATAACATAGTATATATATATAATAATAACCGTGTCGTGTAATTAAATGTACTCACTCATCGAAGGACGAACGATGGTCGCTGGAACGCCACCGTTTACTATTTCGTGTTCGGCCAAATGTTTGGTGAACGTATATGGATTCGGATGCTTTTTTAATATCTCTGGCGTTTTAGAATTCAAGGCTTCGTCATCCAGTGACTCAACCAGTTTCAAAACTGAATTTACATCCGCTGGCGCGGGATACACGATCTCGTCGACATCGTGCAACACGGAATTAACGTATGCACTGGAGACATGAACCAGCGCCTAAAACAATCAAACAAACAAAAGAAATTACATGACAAATATAAAACACAAGAGAATGAGCTCTTGTAAGATGCTCTTTTCAGAATACCGGTTTACCTTGAGTTCTTTAATGTCACGGCAGAGCTGGACGATCCTGCGAGTTCCTAACAAGTTAATGTTTGTCGTAGTTCTTAGATCGGCTTCAAAGTCCAACGTCGCGGCCGAGTGGAAAACGACTTCCACTGTATTTATTAAGGTCGTTCGATCTTGCGGGGACAATCCCAAATTTTCTTCGCTGACGTCTCCAGCAACTGGGATCAGCTTCTTAAATGAATCGGTTTGCTTCTCCTCCTTCATTCGGTTGAAGACCTGTGCGAAAGAGTTTTAAGCCAATAAGTAAACCGCGCGATTGCTTAACTGCCAGCAGATTGGTAACAAATTTGATCAGAAATCGTTAGTAAATCGGTGTCAACTGGGTTCACATTATGCTCGTGTTTTGCTTGCTGATTTATCGCCATAATTTGCTGTCACACTGTGGCATGCTTTTTGATATTCACTGCCAGTATCCGATAAGCATCTATAATGCATGTAACATGTACTATAGATTTTCAGCAATGAATGTCAAGACGCAGCCAGAATCTGCGTCTCAGAATAATCTCTCACTCAGTAAATGGCAGAAATTGAGCAGAAATACAAAACATCTGTCAAATACAAATTCTGCTTTATTTATGCTGCCGTCAAATTATATAACAAATATGTCAAACAATGTGTTTTTTATTGTTGCATTAAACTGGTTTCGCAGATTGCATTAGACCTTCATCCCTTTTCCTTCTTTGACTTTCACGAAATTTCAAATATATAGATATTTTATTTTCAAAATGCAGAAAGTGTATACTAATTCAACTATAAAAAAATAAGCTTTTTAGATCTGTTTAGGTTCTGTTAGGTCAAATCATATAACAAACATGTCAAACAATATGTTTTTTTATTATTGCATTAAACTGCATTAGACCTTTATCCTTTCTCCTTCTTTGACTTTCACCAAATTCCAAACAGATACATATTTTATTTAAAAAATGCAGAAAGTGTATACTGATTCAACTATAAAAAATAAGCTTTAGGTCTATTCAGGTTCTGTTAAGTCCCTTTATAAAGTTTTACATTGAGAGAAAAAAATGATTGCAATTGCTGTAATTTAACTATATAATGTATAGTCATTTTCAGCTACATTACAGCATACATTTGTTTGGTAGAATTATAAATATAATTATTTCTACTAATTCATTACGACTGAGTAATAACTATAAAAGTGGAATTCCTAATCATAATTATTTTACCATGCAATTATAATATAACAAATACCAAACACTTTTCTCTGTATAATGCAGTTCAGTGCAGTGACAAAAAAGCAAAACAAATTTTTCTATCTTGATTTCTGCCACTAATCTACCATCATATTTCGTTGGCAAACTGCTATTTCCCAGCTTTCTGCTAATTTGTACGTGTGTAATTCTGCATCAAATTTGCAGTCTCTCTGCTAAAATGACGAAGTCATCTCGCAACAACTATTTGCAGAAGACTGCTAATAGACGTTCTTTGCATAAGCTCTCGACAGACTTGGCTATCTTGCATGGGAATGTAAGAAGAGCCGCGCGCCCGAGAGAGAGAGAGAGAGAGATGTTTTGTCGCGCTACTTACAGAATTTTTCGTCAATTCCTCCAATCTCTCCGTGATCTGCTTTCCCTTCTTCGGACGCATCAGCAGGTAAATGCTCTTGATGTCGGGGCAACATCTCAGCAGTTTCTCTATCAGGCAGACGCCGACGAAACCGGTGCCGCCGGTGATGAAGACGCTCTTACCATTGTAAAAATTCGTCACGTGCGATGACATTGTTGATGAAATTCCAAGATTCGATCGCGGCGAATGATAAGCTGATGACGAGACAGCGGCCGGTAGATAATGGACAGGAATCAGTTATCAGATGCCCCGCAGAGGATTTGCGCGACCAGCGCGAAGAGTGGCTTCACTCACTCGGACTCGACTGACAACTCGGTGAGCGACACTGCGACGAAGCGACTGACAAGATCAGTCACGCACCAACCTGCACCAACCGCTGCACGCTACGAGCGGCACGAGCCACGACAGACGACTCCGTCAGTCCGTCCGGCACGCTGTGGACGGACACGCTGGCTGCCGTTATTACTCCGGCAATGACGCCAATGACCTCAGTCAGTCCAGCCAACGATGTGCTACGCTGCAGCCTGCGCCCGCGCTTTCCTTCGCGCCTGCAGAGCGGGAACACAAAAATGTCAACAATTTATATTTTTTTAAAGGCTTTCATTTCACTAACCTTGGGTTGTCATACCCATTTTTTCAATCAAGTTCATTATTTAGCGTCAATTTGTCAAAACCAATTTTTAAAAGGTTGCTGTTTAAAAACTATAACAATTTAATTGGATCGCAAAAACTCTTAAATATAGAGTTCGAACATTGAAGAATGTACTCCGATTGTATAGAATTTAAAATTAAATGGCATCATATAATTGAAAAAAAATTCTTATAAGAAAGTAAGTTTTGAAAAAATCCATTACCCCCAAAGTAAAAAGCTGCAAAGTAAAATTTAGGCTTTTTCAGGTTTAAGAATTAGAAAAAGATAAAGATAGTGTGTCGAGATTAAAATTAAGTAATAGACATTGGTAAAAATTAATCTTCGAATATTTTTATATTATTTAAAATTAAATGGCATCATATAATTAAAAAAAAATTCTTATAAGAGAATAAGTTTTGAAAAAATCCATTACCCCCAAAGTAAAAAGCTGGGTCTTGGGGGTACTTTGGGAGTAACGGATTTTTTCAAAACTTACTCTCTTATAAGAATTTTTTTTCAATTATATGATGCCATTTAATTTTAAATAATATAAAAATATTCGAAGATTAATTTTTACCAATGTCTATTATTTAATTTTAATCTCGACACACTATCTTTATCTTTTTCTAATTCTTAAATCTGAAAAAGCCTAAATTAAGTTAAACCGAGAATAAAATTAATATAATATACATTAATAAAATATGCATATTAGGACGACTTCGGCAAAATTTGATAATTAAAATTGATAATTATCGATAAATAATACATGATTTATTTTATAAATAGATTTATTATTGGTTTTTAAAATATGGTAGAAGAGATTTTATTTGGACTTTTTGGAGCAATGAATTATTCAATTGAAAATTGTATTTTAAACTATGCCGACTAATTAATCGTCAATTGATTTAATCGGTGATTAATTCGAACAATAGAATTGATTCGCAAGAATTATATATTTCATTGCTCTCTAATTCTTTTCCATACGTTAACCCATTAACGTCCAGGCGGACACATTTTTTGAACAATTTTCAGTGGCTTAATTTTTTATTTTAATGGCCTTGAAAAAATTCTAGCAACATCATTTCTGATGTAAAATTTCTTGCTCTTTCAGAATCTGCCATCAGAATTTGTCATAAATAAA
>NW_012026784.1:3350991-3353432 GCF_000956235.1 Wasmannia auropunctata
ATTATATATGGAACTTTTTTTCCCGGGGGCACAAATAAGAAGCACATATACATTAATAAGAGCGCTCATTTCTTCTTCTCACGTTCCTGGAGTAAACGGAGCAGATTCTGCAGGTCTTAACGGGGCGAGCACACAAATGCACAAAACATACACACCCCCAACCGAGACGCGCACACGAGGAAGCGGCGCAATAGCGCGGAGAGAGCGATAACGCGCGGGGCACATGGGAATTATATTACGGATTTAATGGAAGCTGACGTTAAACCGTGAAATGCTTCTGTCCATTAACGGAGGCAGCTCCCGAGATTCCGCGCGGTGTATCCCATCGGGTGAGCGTCGTGATAATAATTGAATTAAATTATCAGAAGTTCGGCCGCCGATTATCGTCGTGAGGAAAATTTCACATCGGAGTTCGAGAGCCGCCCCGAGTTCGGGGACGTTCAACGTCGCGCGCGGTCATTTTCTCTTGGGAAACGAGCTGAACTCACGCTGTTGAACTTTGCTCCTAGCATTACGAGAGTAAAATATTCGTTTTGTTTTATAACTTTTATATAATAATGGATATGTATATATAATAATGGAATAATATTACACGGATCTTATATTTATGTATTATAGTATTGTGAATAACATATTGTGTAGTCGGGGACATCTGCCACAGACCTGCAGGGAAACCGGGAAAACCGGGAAAAGTCAGGGAAATTTGAAATAGTCAGGGAAAACCTAGAAAAGTCAGGGTAGATATAAAAGAGCCTGGAATTTTGAACTTTACTCCTTAAAAGGGATTCATCCCGATTCTGTAACTCTTAACGACAGTTCGGTAGCGTTATATTTTTTGTATGTATTGCCCTTTTTGATTTGAAAATCCTTTTCCAGAATTAAACAATAGAAAATAACAGAACAAAATGATTTTGTATGAAAATCGAAAAAAATTTTGAAAATTACGATTTTATTCGAGACTTCTTTCTGTTATCGCAATCAAAAATATTCTGAATATTTAACGATATTAAAGAAATGTCTACGGGAATCTTTCTGCCTTTACCACTGGAGTTTTTGTCTAGTCCCCGCAAGCAACGGAAAATTCAGTTATATCAAAGGAATCTTTTTTTTTGTAGTTTAATGCATAACATCAAAGCAACAATGTCATAAATGTTAATAATTTGTTGGCCTGAATTTCCATTTGGAATTGTATTATGTTATTAGACTTCTAAATTTATGTTGCTTCTAAGTTCTAATAATATAAGTTATTTTTCTTGTAAGATGTATCTTGTTACGTCCGGCGTGCAGAAACTCAAATTATTTCAATGAATTTATTAAATTCATCTGTCGTTATCGGCACGCCGTCCTTGAGTGTTCGAGTGCCAACGCACCCGAAGAATGCGCGGCAACCGCTGGTGCGCACACTCAAGCCACTCACAACGTGCATGACCACTGACAAACAAATTCCTTTCTTTTCAATTAGCAATTATTAATTCGGAACTGCTCATTTAGATTTAGTTAAACACGCGTTAGATAAGTAAGACAATCATGCCCCGAAGGAGGGCCAAAAAAAAGAAGGGAGACTCAAAAAATGTAACACCAAAAAAACAAAGCGAGAGCGCGCAAAAATGCCCAGCGAGGCAACAAAATGAGAGCGGCGCGCGCAGCCGCATGACACTCGACGACCGGGCAACCGCGCCCCGTTTAAAAAAAAGGAAACACCGCGCCTTGCAATTGTCAAACTAAAAAGAGTTCTAATTATTCTTATTCTTGTTAACTACAATATTCGAATTCTTGTTAACTACAATATTTGAAATAATAACTATTGTTAAGATTTCGCGAAATATTTGTGCGAGTCAAATTCTCGGAGACGAAAGACAAAAATACCACAGTATATACAATAGCGCAACTCCCTGTCGGTACCTTTGATGTCGGCGTGTACGAAAATGAACTGCACATGCGCGAGCTTAGGGTAATCAATCACAGACCTGCTTTCTGTATCTGCACTGGACTGCACTAACATTGCTTATTTCATTTTAGTGTAACAAATGTACGTACACTACTTAGGTTGCAAAGAAAAGACACACATACACTCACATATCATGTCACTAAACTTCTATTTCAATTTTTCTTTTCTTTATAATTTTTCTCTTTTTTATTTTATTATATGTAAATTCGAAATAACATTTAAAATATATAAATTTAATGATAATATATAATTGTAATACATTGTACATTGTATAGACAATAAAACATATAAAACAAGAAATAAACAAGAAAAAAAATATATATATACATATGTAATAATACATGAATATTATATTAATAAATAAATAAAAACTTATTATATATACATATATGTATACAGGGTGTCCCATAATAACCGCACCAGACTTCGTGGGCAGGTAGAGCAGATGAAACTGAACAGAAAAGTCCTCTATCATTATGCAAAATTCGCAATT
>NW_012026784.1:3353482-3354815 GCF_000956235.1 Wasmannia auropunctata
CAAGAATTTTTTTTAATATCATTTCTGCAGAATACATAGAATAAAAATGAAAAAATAGCTATATAAGTAGGTGAGATTAAGTAGCATAATTGTAAAAAAATTTCTCAAAAATTATAAAAACATAAAAGCAAAAACAAAAAACTAAATGGGCATAGTTTCTTGCCATCTCATCGTCAGTTATTCCTGGGTTCGGCAAAGAGCGAGATACGATTGTTTGGATTCAACAGGTCGCCATGTTGGATATGCCACTTTTCATTTTATAATTTTTACACTGGATTTGTTTTCAAAAAACATAAAAACCTCTTATCGTTTCCAAAATTCAGAAGTAACTCTAACAAACTAAAATACAAGAAACTAAATACCTATAACTCATGTATCGCTATAAGGGGTAATTTGCATCTTTAAACTTGCACCATTGCCGATATAAAAAAAAATACGGGTCTCTTATTTCTGACTATTCTACAAATGTACCAAGTTTCATTAAATTCGGCGAGTTACGGAAAGGTAGGTTTACTTAAGCGAGACTTACGGCGGGAATTATCGAATTGAAATTTAAACGCACACGCTCGTGAGAAATTCATCCGCATGCAAGTGACCTGCGGATACCGGGTGCCTTTCACGACGACGCGGATCGACCTCAATCGTGAGCGTGTGCATCGCGCTCTCCGAGGAAATCTTCTCTTTGATGACGAAACACGTTATGAAAACACGAAACGAACCAAATATGGGATATGTAGCGCACGAAATATAACTCCACCGGAAGTTCCGTAGCCGTCTCGTGAATCTAAACGAAAGCATCTTTATTGCTCGGATGTTACTTTGATCTATCTGGCTCGTGTCTCTCCTACTCCTTTCTTCCCCCCCCCCTCTCTCTCTCTCTCCTTCTCTTTGCATTTATCTATTTAGCTATCTCTTTTCCTCGGTAGCTTTTGAGATTCTATCTTCAGTTATTTTTATTTTGTGTTTCCTTTGTTCGTTAACAAGCGAACCGGGGTAAGGAGTATTACATGGATCTTTGATGTTGCTAATGGAACATGTGATAGAGATTTATTTTTGCCGTTTTATTTTATAATTTTAAATATGAATACGCGTTCTGAATTGTGACGCAGCTATCGATTATGCTTTCTTATTATCATATATATGGATCTTATTGTTAAAAAGCATCGTGTATAACAACAGCATATTGCTCTTTGACGGTAAAGATTATGGCTGCGTTCCTTTTGGCGCTTACAGCGCTTATGAGCATCATTTGTCTTTGTTCAATATTTGATAAACAACAAGGATGAAATGATTTTGTGAGCGATGTAAGCAGCTGTAAGCGCCAAACGGAACG
>NW_012026784.1:3354865-3357028 GCF_000956235.1 Wasmannia auropunctata
ATTAAGCCACTGAAAATTGTTCAAAAAATGTGTCCGCCTGGACGTTAATGGGTTAAAGTCGTTAAACGATGAAAATTAATAATTTTATGTTAACACAAATATAAATCGTTGATTTAACTAAATTAATCAATTTAACTGACAAAATTACCTTATTACAATATTTCTAATTATATACTTTAATATGTTTTTAATCTAATCTTTTTCTTAATATGTAAAAAATTTTCCACAATAAGAAATTAATAATTCTCCATATTACAAAATAGTACACAAATATTAAAAATAATTAATTAATTGGATCGAAGTTTATCGAAGCGATCTTGAAATTAAAAAAATAAATTATTTTACGATTATTTTTAACGGAAGTAGCTATGTAAATTTATTGTGTTTATATTGTGTTGGGTTTGAATAACATTTGAGAATTAAAAAAAAAATCATTTCTTTTTCTTTCGCACATGATTACGTTAATTACGGTTGAACCAAAAATAGTTAAATGCTTCTTATTGTATATGTATAATTGTATACTATAATAATATATTTGTAAAACAGATACCAGAACAATTAAAAATAGAACAATAATTAAAAGAATATTATAAATAGGATTTTTGCACATTTTATAAACCATTAAAGTGGCTAAAATAAATAACCAAACAAAAAAATAGATTAAATACGTATATTAATAATTAGTTACATAAAAAATACTTAAAGACGATTTATAATTATATTCGTTACTGTTTACATTAATTATGATGTTTCCAAGTAAATTGGACTTTCTCTGACTAAATTTTTGTTTTCTTCGTGATATAACTTTAAAAGAAATCTTAATTAAAGCTATTATTCAGAGCAATACTCGTTTAAAAAATGTATTTAGAACGTTCTGCTGACTGTCGTGAAATCTGAACTTTTGCAAGCCGTGCATTCGTTAAAGCATTTATTCGTACATTAATGTATTTGTTCATCGATCGACACGGTCGTTAAAAGCATTCACTCTAAGATAAATAATAAAGTGAAATTCTCAAGTCGTGGCATAAAAAAAAGAGACAATCTTTGCAATTCTTACGCACGATAGAAATCGTTTCTTCGAACAATAAAAAAAAGTAACTACGTACGTTGCAATCTAAAGTAGCTTCAATATTAAGTTTTTGCGCTATGTAAGCACATTTGCATGCATGGAAATTTTCATGTAGTCGATACACGGAAGTAAAGGTATAAGAAGCGCGTATAAATCAAATCTGCGACGGAGCACTTTTTATGACACATAAAAGAAGATTTAATTTGATGAACATTTGAATACTTCGATAAATATGTATTCGATATTTCTTGCGGCTATGTATATTATATAACGATGTATGAAAGTCCGAGACATAAAATTTATTCTTTAATATTTATTTTTAAGTTTTGATGTATACATTTATTTAACATAAATATACGTCATTTATACTTACATTACTCAAATATATTATAAAGGCCAATAAATGTGTTTTTCTTGGCCACTCATCACTACTACATCACTCATTGTCAGATTGTGAGACAGTAAGCCGGAAGTAAATACATAATAAAAATTCTGGCAAAATGTATTAAAAACTATATATTTTTTAATAAAATATTTGCAATCGATAGAGAACAAACTTATAAAAAAAACTGAAAACTTTATTTTCTTTCAGAAAGCAATCAAATCACATATTTATTTCTATATTATTAATATTATTAATTTTTGGCAATTGTCATAGCTGTGAATCATGAAGTAAGAGCTTGCTTCATGCAAATATTATTTCGTTTTTATTATTTTTTTAGCTGATCAATTCAGGTCATATATTGCTATAGTAATAAAAAATATGTATAGTATACATAACGATGAACTATATAGATTTTCAGGCCCATTTTCATAATATGCAGGTTATAACAAAAAGATTAGGTTAACTAAAACTTAACTGAAAGTTTACTAAAACACACTTTTATAAGTTTACAGTCAAATAAACTAAAGATTACGTGTACATCAGTTGAGTTGGCATCAAGTTAACTTGATGATTAAGTCCTAATGAAACGTCGTTGAACAATAAACTTCTTGGTAATTTTTAACCTTTAGGAAACCATACATTGTGAAAATAGGCCTCACAATCAGTATTGTATATGCAGACCTAGATATATATATATATATATATATAT
>NW_012026784.1:3357078-3357463 GCF_000956235.1 Wasmannia auropunctata
AGTGCGGGGTGTAGCCCTCTCACTTTAATTAGCTTCTGCCCCACCGAGAACAATAGGGCGCGCAGTCTATCTTATAAGTCTATGGTCTATCCCCACATACCTAGCAGCGCGGCGAGATCAAAGAGTGTAACCCTCTCACTTTAGCTTCTGCCCCACCGAGAACAATAGGGCGCGCAGTCTATCTTATAAGTCTATGCTCTATCCCCACACGCTTAGCAACACGGCGAGATATGGCCGTCCCACCGCTGGTATTCAGCGGTGGGTCGGACGAATACGCGTTTATTTGCCAATCTTCAAAAATTAATATCTCGTTAACGATTGCGAATTTTGCAAAATGGTAGAGGACTTTTCTGTTTAGTTTAATCTGCTCTACCAGCCCACGAGA
>NW_012026784.1:3357513-3358256 GCF_000956235.1 Wasmannia auropunctata
CTAACTTAAGATTAAAGTTAGCACAGCCATTAAAAAAAATAATAAAAATAAAAAATACGATATATTCTTTTAATTTGTTGCTAATTTGTTGCTCAATTTCTGATTTTGTTGCTCCACCCTTGAAAATCACTTTTAACTACCCTACATTAGCACAACACCTTAACCCATTAACGTCCAGGCGGACACATTTTTTGAACAATTTTCAGTGGCTTAATTTTTTATTTTAATGGCCTTGAAAAAATTCTAGCAACATCATTTCTGATGTAAAATTTCTTGCTCTTTCAGAATCTGCCATCAGAATTTGTCATAAATAAAGTCCAAAAAAGTTATAGTCGATTTTTTGGAAAAAAACTGTGATTTTTCACTTAAATTTTTTTTTTAAGCGATATTTTCACATCGAAACAACATTAGGATGGTCTTGAGGAGTCAAAATACAGCGTCCATGAACTCTAAACTTTAAAATGTGCACATACTCATTTCAAAATTCATGATGGCGGCATTGAAAATGGCGGCCGAAAGCTCGAAATGTTACGATATTGTGCAAATTCATTTTAAAAAATGCAGTAATCATCATGACTGGTGTGTTCTTATCAATATCGTGATATTATATAATTAAAATAACATTAAAATTATTGCAACAATATGGCGGACACAAAATGGCCGATCATAACGTGCTAAAAAACGTCAGAAGATGGGTATATAAAAGCGTTATATTTTTTTATTGTTTTATATCAATGTCACAA
>NW_012026784.1:3358276-3359145 GCF_000956235.1 Wasmannia auropunctata
AACTCCCTGTACCATTCATTAAGATCTGTCGTAGGAAATAACTGACGATTTCTCGTAGAAACTGACTTTACGCTCGTGGGTTTATCTTGTGAAACAAACTCACCATTGAATATCGTATTTACTTTCAAACAAGCGTGTCTCTCTAAATTCTCACGCACGTGTTCCAATACCGTTTCCCTAATATCGTCGAGAAATAGATCAGGATCGGTGTACAAAAAATTTATGACAGCACCATTTACTATACGATTTCTGAACGCCGTTTTGATTTCCATCCAGGAAAAATCATGCGATTGACTGGGACCTGCACCTTCGAAAATGACACGTCGACGTAAAGCGCTCTTCAAACCCTCCAATCGTAATATTCGACCGATTAGAGAGTTAATTGTACCGGTGGAAACTCGCGACGTATTGCATCCACGACATTTCCTCCGCAACAACTCGAGACGCTCATCGCAATGACGCTCCCACGCGAGATAGGCATCCACCGTAATGGCATACCTAGCCAGATCATAAAGTTCATCATCTCTAGCATTATCACTGTTAGGCTCCATCTGTATTTTTTTTTCTGCACTAGTCCTAGCCACAAAGTTTCTCCGAAATTGTCTACAGGTACACTAATCAATTGCATATCGTAATAGATCTTCTTCCAAACGCTTCCATTTTTAACAAATCGATAACCCAATAATAAATGATTACATACCATCAGCGTCTTTACCCACAACAACTCACGCAGCCTCACTATTCCGATCTCTCTGCGAAAATGATACGTCGCAACATTCCATCGCATATTCTCCTTTAGAACACGAGCAGAATAGCGACTCGATGGCAAAACTTCATAGCAAAGGAAGTCTTTCTCTTTATTTTTTAAA
>NW_012026784.1:3359165-3360173 GCF_000956235.1 Wasmannia auropunctata
AATTCACCGTTGAATACAGTATTTATCTTAATGTTATTATGTCTCTGCATAACATTTCGCACACGTTCGAGCACAATTTTTCGCGCATCTTCCAGAAACTGTCGAGGTTCAATGTGTCTGGAATTTATTACTGCACCGGTCATTATACGACTATTGAAAGCTGCGTCTATCTCACGCCATCATCTGTGTGAAATTAGCCCCCCAACTTAAAAAAAAAAAAACTTTCTATAGCTCATTCGATTGCACATCGTTTGCACATGTATGCACATTTTGATTTTTCGTTTGCACATTCTTAGTTCAAAAGTTATTAAAAAAACAATTTTGGGGGGGCCAACTTCACGATAGCCCCCCAACCACAAGCGAATTAACTTCAAAATAACCTCAATCGATAGGTTTTCGTTTGCACATTTCGAAACACATTGATTTTTCGTTTGCACACCCTTAGTTTAAAAGTTATTAACAATTAAAGAATCGGGAACAATTAATTATGGAAGATAAATTCAAAACTCGTTCACGGCAGTTCAAAACGATGTCAATCGATAGATTTGCGTTTGCACGTTACGAAACAGGCCGGTTTTTCGTTTGCACACCCTTAGTTTAAAAGTTATTAATAATTAAAGTTTCGGGAATCATTAATTATGGAAGATAAATTCAAAACACGTTCACGACGATTCAAAACGATGTCAATCGATAGATTTTCGTTTGCATATTACGAAACAGGCCGGTTTTTCGTTTGCACACCCTTAGTTTAAAAGTTATTAATAATTAAAGTTTCGGGAATCATTAATTATGGAAGATAAATTCAAAACACGTTCACGACGATTCAAAACGATGTCAATCGATAGATTTTCGTTTGCACATTATGAAACAGGCTGGTTTTTTGTTTGCACACCCTTAGTTTAAAAGTTATTAACAATTAAAAATTTTTAGGAACGATAAATTTTGATAGACGAATCCAAAACACGTTCACGGCGGTTCAAAACTATGTCAATCGATAGATTTTCGTTT
>NW_012026784.1:3360349-3363195 GCF_000956235.1 Wasmannia auropunctata
TATTTTGAAAAATTTTTATTACGCGTTTTCTCGCTTGTGATGTCACAATCTAAGATAGTAAGTGGCCAAGAATCTTAAGGATGTATTATACATATTTCAAATTAATAAAAAAGTTATAGATTATTCTAAATCACATATATTTCAAAATAATATAAAAAATTTAGCGACAGTTTAACGTCTATAGATCAAAAGTTATTACAATACAGAAATAGTATTATTACAATATAGAAATAGTTTTTTTTTTATCTGTGCTCTAAAAAAGAAATATGGAAATGTATTATGAAGGGGTCGGTAAAATAACTGATATAACTTATTTAAAATAACAAATATAAAATAGATTCCAGAAATTTATTTAAAATAAAATATCGCAGGAGGGCCAATAAAAAACTGATATGACTTATTTAAAATAAAAAATAGATTCCAAAAACATATTTAAAATAACAAATATAAAATAGATTTCAGAAACGCGACTTATTTAAAATGAAAAATATAAAATAGATTCCGAAAACATATTTAAAGTATTAAATATAAAATAGATCAAAAGAAGCTGTTTAAAATAATAAATACTAAATAACTCTTTTACTTTTTGTTATTTGAAATACATATTTTAAATAATGTTATACGACTGACCCCTGGACTATTATCAAATAATGACAAAAATCTGAATTTTTTTATATACGTAACTTAAGTATTCAAAATTATTCATATAAAATTTCATAATTGCGATGCAGAGATTCGATTTGTTATTAAGCTTATTCTTTTTAACTGAATTTTTTGCACGATTCATCTTTCCTCTTTTTACTCCATGTCTGGAGAAAAAAAACAACGTGAAGAAGAAAAGAGGAAAGATGAACCGTGCAAGAAATTCAATTAAAAAAGCAGACCTATTGTTATGTAAATAAACAAAATATTTATTTGTTCTAATTCTTTGTAACTAATTTGTGAATCGCAAAATAGAACTTTGCATAAATTATTTTGAATATTTAAGGTACCTATGCAAAAAAATATGAAATTTTTGTTATTATTCTTTAGATTTTAGTTTATAACAATAAAATTAATAACAAATACAGTACATAAAAGAGTGTTGTTCAAATAGAAAGAGTATTGTGAATGTTAAAAATAGAATGTTGAAAATAGAATGTTATCAACACAATTTTGATACGTGTAGAGTCTATTTGATGTATAAATATTAACACATTTGTAAAAATAGGCATAATACACCCATAAGAACAATTTGTATTTTGTTTTTATTTTAAAAATATATTTATATATTCACATTATTGAAGACAGTTTAATTCATCTTTGCGCTCTTGCATATCTTGCAAATCGCGATGGAGTCGACTTGCCACGATGTACATCCCTGGTGAAAATAAAAATTGGAACGTAAGTCGAACGTAAAAGAAGAGTAAACGAAGCGTAAACGTAACTTCTAGGAGGCAAAAATTGGAACAGCGGAATGTAAAGGAAGCGTTAACACTGTTTCAATTTTCGCCTCCTAGAAGTTTCGTTCACGCTTTGGTCACTCTCCCCTTACGTTCGACTTACGTTCCAATTTTTATTTTCACCAGGGATTTCATTACATCCTGTTGTTTACTCAAGATCTCAAAGTTAAAAAAAAAGATATAGACGCGACATTGAGGTCGGACACTTTCACATTTCAAGAAATTAACTACTTTCGCCATAAAACAGCTAGTGAGATAACCATTGTATATATAGAAATATACTTTGCAGATTTGTATATAGAAATATCGCTTTAAAAGGATGGATCACTGAGATTTAATAGGATAACATAAAAAAACAATTATTAATTGTATAAGCGTGTTCAAGGGAAATTTCCGAAAAGATCGACATTATATGTAATTGACCTCTCATGACCTTTAGATATATCACATATGTCTATCTAAATCCCACGATCCTATACGATCTGATAATTAAGATTATTTGCAAAACTCAGAATTTTTATAATTTTACATGCTGTGTAATATAAGAAACATTTCAAAAATCAAAGAATTATAAATATATATAAATATATTTAGAGTACACATTACGTGTACATGTACGCAGTGCCGTACAAAGAAGAAGTACAACGAATGCACCGAATCAAGTATCCTCTAAAGTAGTATGTCTGATGAATAAATAAATTCGTAATTAAACTACAATTTATATTCATTCAAAATTTTCATATTAAGAGAATATTCATTCAAATATTTATTCGAATTTAAGGGCGAAAAAAATTATTTAAAAAATTCGTAATATTTGTAAATATAATAATATTTATTCGTAAATATTTTATGATTATTTTACGAGTATTCATATTTATTCAAACAAAATGTAAAAGTATTGCAAAGTAAAAAGAATTAAGCTACAATAAGTAATTGTTGCTTTTTAATCACAACCAGCACTTTAATTATAATTCTAAATTACATAATGTAATTACTACTAGACTTATTATTATAGTTTTTAAAATCTAACTAAAAACTTATTCCAATATTAATAAAAGAAGTAAAAAAGGGGCCAACGAGCCAAAGCTTGGGTGTTATATCGCTCCAATATGTATTTATTAATTTAACAAATTCATTATTTGAATAACAAACGTTTCGACCCTGAACGAAGTCATTTTCAATGTTACAATAAATTAATTCGTGCCTAACATAAAATTAAAGAACATACCAAAACTTGATACGCATTACAATTCGCATTTACATAATAGCAGTCTAAATTTTAAAATCCGTGGTCTTCAATTCGATAAAAAGTATTGTTCGCAAACTCCTTATGTGATCTCATATCTAAAGACAAAGATGATGGTTAAACGTCGAAAATATTAAAAATTCTAATAAGCCATTCTG
>NW_012026784.1:3372283-3372732 GCF_000956235.1 Wasmannia auropunctata
TGGAAATACTTATTGGTGACAACCGAGGCAATTACATTATCCTGCTTTATGGAATGTGGAGGATGTTTATCGAGAGACGTATGGATATTGAATAATTTCTGCAATCAAGCGTTCCGTCCTCACTACAAATTCAAGATTTAGTTATAGATATCGTAAAAATACGCAATGAAAATATTGTAAAATTGGCGCTGAATGATACTTGTATGTATATGAAACCGTCGACTATAATTTTTATATTCGAACTCGAACATTGCGTTGAGCAGGCATACTTTAATTTAAATCAAAATACGGACGCCGTTAGTAATAAGTTTAAACATTTTGTCAATTATTTACGTCACAATTGTATCATGAATAAAGACGATGCGATAAAGATTTTGCGTAAGGTATATGATAAAATGTCGCTTATTGAATGTGAACTCATAGCTTACGCGTCAGATCATATTGTGTAC
>NW_012026784.1:3372752-3373609 GCF_000956235.1 Wasmannia auropunctata
ATAAGTCAGGGAGATAAAAAAATAACAGGAAAGAGCATATTCCCCCGCGGCCTTGCTAAGCAGACGTAAGGGGAGAACCTGTAACAAAAAGGCCTTACTCTCCCTCCTGTTATTTCTTACCTCCATGATATAAGTGATAAATATATGATACAAATATTTATGTGCAGCTTATCCATTACAATGACAGAAAGGAAGCATAATCAATATTACTTATGTAAAGGATAATTGAAAAAGTATTTTTTTAAAAATCACAGTTACATGATTGTGATATTTAAGTATAGGTTTTAACTGCGCTCAGCATAACTCAAAGCCAATGAACGGGGACGTGACGGTTACTGACTTCATTTTATTGTGTTTTTGTATTTTATTATTTTTTTTTATTCTTATTTTAATGTTTTAATATTTAATGTTTTGCAATATTATTATTATTTGATTTAAAACCAAACAAAATTAAATATTAACATTCCATAATGAGACATCATTTAACAAAAATATTTGAGACTAATATTATTGAACATTTTCCGTAAGATTTAACTTATCTTTTTATTTATATATTATATTTGTTTTCTTTGTATATCTAGTTTTATTAATTTTGTTGTATGAAGATTAAAAGCTTTAGATGTTTTAAAAGTATATCAGAAAGATAAGAGAAACAACCAGTCCCCGTTCAGAATTTACTTATTTATTTTTAATTCTAACCTCATAATTATTTTAATTATTATAATATTTAGATCATTAATCATATTATTTATTTATACAAATTTATTAGTCAACTCTCTATTTACATTTAAATTTTCTTCAAAAATAATTAAATTTAATTACTTAACAACCCAAAATTTACGCTTTTTATAATTTTT
>NW_012026784.1:3373629-3374845 GCF_000956235.1 Wasmannia auropunctata
TACATTCACTTCCTCGACGGCGAAGATCTAGACAACACCTAGACACTTAGTTCCTCGATGACGAACACGTAGACATTCACTTCCTCGATGGCGAAGACCTAGACGATACCTAGATACTTAGTTCCTCGACGGGGACCACGTAGACATTCATTTGCTCGACGGCAACAACGTAGATATTCACTTCCTCGATGGCGAAGACCTAGACGACACCTAGACACTTAGTCCCTCGACAGCGAACACGAAGACACTCACTTCCTCGACAGCGAAGGCTTAGACGACTCCTAGACATTTAGTTCCTCGACGGCAATCCCGTAGACATTTACTTCCTCGACGGCGAAGACCTAGACGACATCTAAACACTTAGTTCCTCGATGGCAAAGACTTAGACAACACCAAACACTTAGTTCTTTGACGGCGAACAGTTTGACACTCAGTTCATCGACGGCGACGACGTAGACATTCACTTCCTCGACAGCGAAGACCTAGACGACACCTAGACACTTAATTTCTCGATGGCAAACACGTAGACACTCACTTCCTCGACAACGACCACAAAAGAGTTGTGAAAGAGAGACGAGAGAGTAGAGAAACAGACGAGAAAGTCGTGAGAGAAACGAGAAAGCCAGGAGAGAGACGAGAGACAAGATTGAAAAAAGGACAAGATTGAAATTTTGCAAAGAAGAAGACACTTCCTCGACGACGACCACAAGAGAGTTGTGAGAGAGAGACGAGAGAGTAGAGAAACAGACGAGAAAGTCGCGAGAGAAACGAGAAAGCCAGGAGAGAGACGAGGGACAAGATTGAAAAAAGGGACAAGATTGAAATTTTGCGAAGAAGAAGACGACGATAACGATATAGCAGACCAAAGAGACCATATAACATTGAAATTTTAACGAAAATTTAGCGAAGAAAAAGACGGCGACAACAAAGGCGGCAAAATTATAAATTATAGACGAAAGGGGACAAGATTGAAAAATTTTGCGAAGAAGACGACGACGACGACGACGACGACGACGACGACGACGACGACGACGACGACGACGACGACGTATCTGAATGACATAAAATCGGGACAAAAAAATGCATACACCTTATGCGCTTGTGCATCAAATGCACTTATGGACATCGCTATTACAGCATTGTGATTGGAAAAATATAGACTTTTTCACAAAATAGGCATTTACCGATAATATTCATATAATTAAAGATATAATAT
>NW_012026784.1:3376255-3377070 GCF_000956235.1 Wasmannia auropunctata
TCTTCTCTTGTTCACTCGCACGCACGTTCACTCGTCTCTCGCGTTGAAAGTTCGCACGCAAAAGCCTCGTCGATCGGGCTCGATGCGCAATCAATGGCAGCACCCCCTGCGTGGGGGTGCGTGACGTCGCAGCGCGTGACCACTCGGCGCGTGGCCACGTGCTCGGCTCGTGCTCCTTCGCTAGGTGCATGTGCCCTTGTGCCTGAGCGCCGATCGCGTTAACATATGTATATTATAACGAAGAAAATGCGGAACAATTAAAGATTCGTTGTGCCACAACTGATACAATTCAAGTTATAATTGGTTATAAGAAAAAGTGACCTTAGAAATAAATAAATAATAAAATACAGCATTTACAAAACCATTTTATCCTTATTGATTAAATATCAAGATTAGAAATATTACTTTTTAGTCATGATTATTGCTACATTTTTATGTAGCAATAAGTAGTGGTTAGTAAAGTTAGAAAGAATTAATTACATTATAAAGGATAGCAGCGTAATATTTTTAGAGAGATCTTATTAATAAAAATGATTGCGACCTCGATGTTGAATTAAGATAAAATTTAGGTGTAGAAGCTTAGAATTTGAGTTTTCTGTTCGACTTTCAATGTTTTACATAATTTGAGTTTAGATCGGCACAAGCCAGATCGGATTCTATCTTTAAAAAATTTATATATTGTTCACACAAACACAAAATATTTATTTTATTTTGTCTTTTCTACTTTATTATATTTTAACATTAATTTTTTATTTATTTTATTACATTTTATTTTTGTTTTATTATATTTTAATGTATTTGTTTCATTCTTTATT
>NW_012026784.1:3379255-3379759 GCF_000956235.1 Wasmannia auropunctata
TCCCTCTTCTAGATTGTCGTCCCGACAATCAGGGTGCGTCTACTGTGTTTCGAGCTTTCTTCATACGGACTCCAGAGTTCCAGATGGTTCCCTGCTCTACCCTGTGCTGCTGCAGCAGGTTACCGAGCACCATCTTCCTCTCTTGAACTCAATCCGCTTCTCGGAGAAAAGAAAGACTTTCTCTCTCCAGAAAAGTCTTCAAGCGGGACCCCTTCCGATAACCTCTTGGAAGCTGGCCAATCTTCCAGGCGTTAGGTTCCGGGCATCCCCTCAACTTCCCTCAGAAGATCTCGTTGCTCTGCGCATCCTTGAGCTTCAGTCTTGTTCCTTGAGCTTTGAGCGCTTGTTTCTTGATCTTCGGACAAAGGGGGGGTAATCACCGTGGACCCTATCGTCCTAAAGGACTCCCCAAATCCCTGCCTTGGCATTTACCCTTTGGGTCTGCGCCCAAAGACTCCCGGGAAACCACGGCTCGAAAACCGAGAGTAAGGCAGTCTTCTTAAA
>NW_012026784.1:3381679-3382429 GCF_000956235.1 Wasmannia auropunctata
ACTACTATTACTGACTACTGTAGTTAAAATATTTGTTTATTTCATTGATTCTAAGCTGCAAAATTGGCTTACAACTTTTTCTTTTTCCAATTTACTTTGTAAAATAATTATTGTTATCTTTTTATAATTGGTCATAGAAATTCAAGTTGTTGAAATTAATATTCTCTAATTGATACATGTAATTTGTTATACAGAAATTTTATTTTTTACAAATGTACGTAACGCTAAAAATAGTTGACTGTTTTTCATATAATATTGTCACATGTAGTATGCTAAGTATTGCTTTATATCCGATAATAAACGTATAACACAGATGATACAGACGCTGTGTACCTAACACAGTTGCAAAAAGATTATAAAAATTGTCAAAAATACACCTGACATTAATAAACTATCGCTTCTGTCTATAAATGTCAATAAAACTTATTCTCAACTTATATTCTTACTCTAATTATATCTTCTATTATCCGTCACAATAAAATAAATATAAAATTATATAGTAAGAGTAATGTTACATTTATAACGTTGAAACTTTCCATTCAGTTTGCTATCTAAATTAAATATCACAATATACATACAATAAGTATATTTTTCACATTCACAGATATTCTTACCTCAAAATATCAAATTTAAATGTTAACAGTTATGCGATAAGAAAATTGACTATATTTTTTTTATTTAAACTGTTGGCATCTTTAAATAAATATATTCGGTACAAACAGTCTACCTTTCATATAATTAAGTGTAAAA
>NW_012026784.1:3382479-3385511 GCF_000956235.1 Wasmannia auropunctata
TTTGTACCATTGCGCAGCCTCGCGCAATTGAATCACGAATAAAATATGCAAAACGTTGCACATCTCAACTCATTGTCAGACAGTATGTCAACAAAATTATGTAGTTATAAAATTCATGAATCATCAGCAGTATCGAGCGTTCGTCTAAACGTTAGACAACATTGCATCATCATCATTAATCTTTGATCGTCTAGCGAGACTCATTATTGAGTCTTTAACGCATTCAGAACGAGTTCTCTCCGGAGATAGGCGGATTCTAATCCGGGAGCTCCGAGGGGAACGAGCGGGGAAGTTTTTGTGTACGTACATGAGTATGTCCACTCCCTAGTGAAACAATAAGAGTTTCCCGCCAATATGAAACTAGGACCAGCGGGGTGAGGCGCGTATGCGGTAACGAGTGGGGATAGCAAGACAAACAGTAGCGACATCTTGTGGCATACTATCTCATTGGAAGTAGCGACCGACATCTTGTGGCATGCTACCTCCCGTCTTACCTCCCTACCTTCACCCGCACACGTCGCACCCCCGCTGGCCCCCGTTCATTGATCGAGAACCCCCCCTGTCTATCTACTATTTTTTTTACATAAAACGTTATATAACTTGTAAACTACAACAGATACAGGTTCCGTAAAAAGGACTTTTTTTATGCAACTCGACGAGAGAAACAAGAAAGATCCTTTTCACCGAGTATCTATCTCCAACCGTTTAGCCTATGTAACCGTTATTTCTCAGAGATTTTTTCGCTTTTTCTTATTTCCTTTTCTTTTTATTTTAGAGTAAGTCTCCCGTGCGTGATTTGCAATTATAACGTCGTAAATATGTCGGACCGTCCTCCCTCATATGTCCTCCCTCAATCTACAAGATACGTGCTTGATGTGAATGACGAGGCTATCTCTAATGGTCTCGTCTGCAGTTCCGACATCGATTCGATAGTGATTTGTTCAAGATCTATGGAGCCGTTTAGATGTAATTATACATCTAAAATTTTCACGAGACCCGTAAAAATAACAAAGACGGAGAATTCGAAATTGACGCGTTATCTACAAAACAGAGCCAAGTTTGCAACACAAGCCAAAATTCGAACACGGCAATGGCTCTGAAACGACAAGTTTGAAGAAGACATGGTACGAGTTCTGCATAGGAACGAATGACGATCGTCCCATAAGTGTTCTCGTCCAATTAAACCTAGACAGTGAAATTTTCGCGAATGTGCCGACAAGAGGCACCGACGAAGAGGACGGTCGCTTGCGCATAATGTGCTCCGCCTTTATGTTTCCCAAAACCCACACCGAACCTACAACCATTCACATATTCACAGGTTCCGGTTGTATCATCGGCCGTTGATGTCGTCCAGGCGCCACTCATCACACAGTCGACCGGCGACGTCCCGGCGCTAAAGGAGAGGCCGGCCATAGAGCGTCCGCCCACGCCGGGCACAGCGGCTGCTGCACAATTTTACCTCGCAGCAATCGACAGCGGATTTTCTCCGACAACATTTGAGAAAGAGGTCGCGAAGGCAATGGCATCAGGATTGATTGCACGTGACGCTCCGACGGCGCAACTACCAGCCGACGGGCAAGGCGGACCCCGGCCTGGGAATATTCAAGGAGCCGTTACAGTTCTTCGTCAACTATACGCGCACCTGAGCGTAGTGACACATAGTCACATGTATATATTTGTTTTATTATCTTATATATGTTTTATATACCGTGTTTGTTAAGGTTCACGCGCAGATATTAATTGACATTGTTTCTTTTATTTTGTGAAGTCCCGTTAGGGCAAACCTGAATTATACGTTATGTTGTTTAATTTTATTATGTGTTCCGAAAGCGTGAAAAATGTATTAGTAATGTTAACAATAACGGGTTTATTGATTTTATGTTCTAAAGAAAGCGCCATCATATATGGCATGTGTATTTACGTTATTAAGATTCTCGTCGAATTAGCGAGAAAAGAATGATATAAAATTATAAGTATGCATGAGAGAGAGAGTGCAAGATTGAATAAAAACCGATAAGATATAATCACAGACTGTTAAAACCCATTACTCTCCTCGTGATCCTCAAAAAAGATAAGGTAAATCAAAAGAGTCATAAGAAGGCCAAAAATAACGTTAAGATAGATCAAAAAGGCATTTCAGCCATAAGAGACATAATAGTTGTCAATTTAAATTTATTTCAGAGTATTCGAGCCACAAGCTTTGAGTTATTTGGTTATTATTACAACATCAATCATTAGAGCCATAAGATACTTCATTTTAGCGATAAAAGTCGCACATTTCTTAGTTTTCAATCATTCAAGCCACAAGCTCTGTTAAAATATATAAATTAGTTGATTTCAAGTAAATTCAGCCACGAGCTTCGTGGAAAAACGAATCTCATTGTTAACAATTAAGTAAAAGGTCAAGTTAGCCACAAGGCAGTGATTGTTTCACATTTCGTAAGTTTCTCGCATAAGAGATTAAAAATAGCCATGAGATTCGTGTCTGACGCTTAAAGATAAGATTTCGATGATAATTAGCCACAAAAAGGCATTGTTCAGTTTATTTAGTTAATTGCGTTAATCAGAGGGCAAAATTAGCCATAAAAATGTATTATTGCGCAAAAGTGCCATAAGAGCCGTTATAAAATGCGTAGTAGTAGTATTGCGTCAGATCACGCCACAAAGTTCGTTATCAAAAAGAGAAAGAGAGGATCCGATTGCGAGAAAGAGAGAGCGAGCTTGTTTGTCTCGCGAACCGAGCCGAGAGTGGAGATACTATATAACGTGAGTGGAGATACTATATATATCCCGCCCGGCAACAATGAGAAGTTCTTCGTAACCGAAAGAGTCAGCATCCATGCTGCTACCGAAGGCTATCCCGGCGCAACGTTAATCAAGTTCCGCGTCGTAATTAGTGAATTTCGTGGCCGTTGAAATACGCTTTCGGTAATTAACAGATCGGGCGATGCCGCAATAATTCTGTTAAAACCGGATTCGACAATTTTCGCGAAATACGCGAACTTACGCGAGCAAGTCTACAGTCTCGTGAA
>NW_012026784.1:3385561-3386059 GCF_000956235.1 Wasmannia auropunctata
TTGATCCTGATACGATCGCGCAACGACAACAATTGCCTGACGGGAAATCAAGCGCTAGAGCCCTCGATCGAATTGTCGAAGATACAATGGCGAATGCCGCACGTGTTACTGAATGAAATAAACAAGCTGTCGATGCTGCGCGCTCTGGAGAGCGGGCGCTACCTGAGCATGGCTTTTCGCTCGTGGGACCTGTACGAGTTTCCACTGTTGCAGCAGACGACCAAGCATTCGTGGGCCATAAAGACCGCTACTCAGCTCGAGAAACCGCGATACGTCATCTTTGCTCTGCAAACGGGTCGAAAGAACGTTATGAGCGAGGACGTGAGCCGATTCGATCACTGCAATTTGACGAACGTGAAACTTTATCTGAACGCGGAATGCTATCCGTACGACGACATGAATCTGGATTTCGTTAGGAACAAGTGGGCCGTTCTCTATGACACGTACGCGCGTTTTTGCAAGGGGTACTACGGATATGAGTATCTCGAACCGAGTCTC
>NW_012026784.1:3386079-3387990 GCF_000956235.1 Wasmannia auropunctata
TAATTATTTAGTAGACGCTTTGTCATCGGTTACTGAAATCTATGTGGATGGAACATTTTCTGTAAGTACAACTGTTTTCCTTTATAAGAGTATTTACAATAACTCAAATCGTCACAGTATATTTATAATGGCAAAATATAATAACATAACTTTGAACCAAATATGAAAAAATTGTATATACCTTTTTTAAGGTTTTGCCGCGTAAGCCTCATATTGCGCAACTGTATTCTGTACACATACGATACATGAATACGGTAAGATATTTATTTCATTAATTTTTTTATAAAATCTTGTTTATTAAAATTGTTTAAACATCAGCAATAAATTAACTTTTCCAGGGTATTGCATCATTATTTGTATTGTGTGACATTCGAACAACTACTATGTATGATGCTTTGTGGGACACAATTCTACAGCTGGTACCACAACTTGAACAAAATGTTAAATTCATAATGAGTGATTTTGAAATGGCAGCAGTAAAATCACTTCATACAAAGTTTCCGAGAGCAAAGTTAACTGGATGTTGGTTCCATTTTAATCAGGTATATATAACAATTATTAAAAGGATGAAAATACGTTAAGATACATTTATATTATAACAAACATGATTTAAATTGCATAACTAAACTACATTGTTTTCTTTTTTTATAGGCTGTGTTGCGTAAATGGCGACAATTACGTCTTTCAAATCTTCCAAAAACTATACTTTCCATGACAATGACACTGCCCTTATTACCACCAGATATGTTTCAAGAAGCTTTATCCATTATACAAACTGAAGCTGATTTACTTTCTTGTGAATATCCCGATATTTTACAATTCACATCCTATTTGAGACTTACATGGTCCAATATGGCATCAAAAATTAGTACTTATGGTTGTCCTATACGTACTAATAACATTGTTGAAAGTTTTCATAATATCGCAGGACAGAAACTAGGCACAAGAAATATTAATATTTGGACGTTTCTAGGTAATGTTTTTATTATTAATTATTTATTATTTATTATATTTACTTATTATATTAATTATTTATTATTAATTATTATTAATGTATTTTTGTTGAGTATTGTATAAATATTGTATATTGTATAAATATTAATTGTATAAACTATTTTTCAGTTTTACATGTTATTAATAACAATTATTTAAATTAATGTCATTAATTTTAATTATGCTTTTCCAGAAAAATTGTCACATTTAATTACTGATCAAGAATTGGATTTTCGACGTTTAAAAAATGGCGTTAGACCTCGACGAACACCCTCACGAATAAACAGAGAACGCGATACAAAAATTATTAATGCTCAAAGAGATTTGGTTAATAAAAGGTACTATTTTATAAATTTGTATTTCTTTTTTATGTTAGTCAAGAGATTACAATATGTGGTTATACAAGATAATTAAAAAATTTTTATTTCTTTCTCTAAGATTACCACTAAAAGAATTTTTATTAATGTTCATCACAAACATTAATATTTTTCAAATGGAACAAATGACGTCATTCGAAGGTAAATATGCTGCACTTAGTACATAGCAATCGTATTTATCAGATCAGATTGACATCGTAACATTGTAATTTTTATTCATATTATTTTTATTCATATTATTATTTCATATTATTAAATTGTATACAATAATAAATTTAACTCATAAGTATGGTATAATTTTTTTCAGATGCTGAATTGTCAAGGGATATTACTATGCAAACTACAGACATAGAGTTATTCGCAGATAATTTGGACGACACATTTCAGACGGGTAAATATGTTATTTCTTTATATTTTCTTTTTTATGTATAAATTTATTTATGTGTATTAGTTCTTTGAAATTTGGAACCAATTTTATTCCTAATCTCTTTAATTTTTTATGATTAAAGATTTTCATCTGTTAAATCTTACATGTTTTTAA
>NW_012026784.1:3388040-3388509 GCF_000956235.1 Wasmannia auropunctata
ATAATTTTTACAAAATATATCTCATTATTTGAATTGCAAATTAATATCCATATTATTTACAGAATATTTGCAATTTTAATTACTCGATTCGCTCCTCTGCTAAAAGATTATTTTTAGTAAAATTCTTAAAGTAGTAGAATGTATACTGTGCTTTACTCATTTCTACATCCTTTATGTATCTTATAGGAAAGTTGTTCAATTTAGTCTAATTGATGTTAAATAAAAGTATTCATTTTATCATTTATGTAGTACATATATATATATTGTCACGTGCTCCCGTGAAATAAATAATTCGCGCGAGCACGGATCAAACAAGCTTGCGAAATCTCGGGCGATTCCGCGGAGGGGAGGTGACAGCCCTCCGGAATTGTGTCCCTCCGGCGACCGACGAGGAGCGGCAACGAGAAAAGCTGGGCGCCAGACGTGCTCTCAGTCACGTCACTCGCGAAACTTCGCGATTGCCAAGAAT
>NW_012026784.1:3388529-3391738 GCF_000956235.1 Wasmannia auropunctata
AAACTTGTGTACCGCCTACAAAATTGGAATATCCACTGCGATACGCACATCCATGAAGACATTAGCTGGCTGCGACATATCATTACGGCCAGGCGTCTATTAGATACTATGCCATGGGTCGTGCCTCCAATCGTGTCGCAACTCATTCGCGCGGAATTTAGAGTCATGTATTTTGTACATGGAAACTCTACGATGTACAATTTCTCCATCACGGAAAATATCTGAAAGTAACTGAAATGCGTTCCATACGCAACGGTTATGTCCAAGTGAGACCGCTCATAGACAATACCGATAACATTCAATATCCTCTGTATGCAAAAAAGATTCCACCTGACGATATGAACGTGGTAAGATACATTTGATCGGTAGGCAATTACGTGTGGGAATACTTTCCCTTCCGCGAACCACATGATGCATGTCCTTTACAATTTATTGTAACATTGTATGCCACGTGGGCATAGAGTCGTTTACTGTGTCCCTCGAACAATGATTAACAGGCCGCCGATATGCCGCGATTAGTTACATCAATCTATTGCAATTATGAAGAGGCCTTTTCGTTTAGTCGATTCGTACAGGAATTCAGGAATGTAGCCAAGAACAGCAGTCGTCGTTACGCAAACGGTGCGCGCCGACGATCTGAGCGTTGCTATATTTTCCGACCCATCGACGCTCTTTGCTAAATTAGCTTGCCAGTCCGTACAAGTGGACGATAAGGTTGAATTTATGCTTCAACTATCACAATACATTAAACAGAATGTTCAAGTATTCCCAGTTAGAGTGATCAATAAGAACATACATTTCTATACATGGGCCATTGTGGAGGACTGTCAGAAAAATCTTGCTACATCAGCAGCAAGAGCTTCTAGCAGGGGAATGCGGCAGCAACACCTTTTCATCGTCAAAAACGTTACGGCGGTAATAACAGATATCAAACAAAAAAAACGCGGTGGAAAGGTCGAGCGCGGCATTCATCTAGTAGATGCGTTATGCTGCACCGCCGTGACACCTGCTGCTGCTGCTCAAACACGTACAAATGCTGATAGCGACGACTCGTCATCGACGACGACCACTCTTGCGTCGTCGATCGTTGAACGACCTTCTTCACCTTCTTTGCCTCGTCCACAAACTGACGCCGACGCAAAGACCGCGTTACTTGAATCGATATTACGGCAACGTGCGTATTCCTTGCCACGCATATCAACACCAACACCGTTGACCGAACGAAAACGTCTTCGTCGAGGAAGATCACTAAAGAAGCGTCGTGGTCCATTGCCTAAATCGTTGTCCGTTCGTCGTAATACCTCAAATCAAGATACGTTAACAGTGACACGTGGGAGAAGGGTCGGACGATCATCTTCCACCATTGATTTGTGCACACCGGTCATTTCTACGCCCGATTGTGATAAACACAGTCGTCGTCGTTGTCCTCGTCGTATTAGTAGTACATCGTCGCCAACACCTACTATTTCACACGATGCGGCACGACTTTCCGCTGACAAAGAAACATCGCCGCCTACTGCTATTGCTACCATCGCTGCCACTGCTACTGCTGAACCACCTACTAAGTCCACGCCAAAATTACGACCAAAAGGAAGACCACTAAAGAAGCGTCGTGGTCCATTGCCTGGATCAATGTCCGTTCGTCGTGATACCTCGAATCGAGGTACATTAATAGTGACGCGTGGGACAAGGGTCGGACGACCATCTTCCGCTGTGATTGATCTGTATACACCGGTCGTCGTTTCTACGCCCATCGCTTTTCATAAGCACAGTAGTCGTCGTCCTCGTCGTCGTATTAGTAGTAGTACATCGTCGCCAACACCTACTACTTTACACGATGCGGCACGACTTGCCGCCGACGAACTGTTGCTACCACTGCTGCCACTGTTACTGCTGAAAAGCCTATTAAGTCCACACAAAAATTACAACGACGAAAAGGAAGACCATTGAAAAAACGTTGTGGTCCTGGATCATCCGTTGTTCGTCGTCGTCGTACTTCGTCGTCGAAACAAACATCGGCAGCGAAAACAGTTGGAGATAAATCTAATTTGTCAACACCAAGATATTCGTCATCGCAGGATCGGACTCGAGTACGTCGTCGATTATTCGGCAAACATTTTTCGTCGTCGACCATCGGGACACAATACCAGCAGCCGACTCTAGGTTTTAGTAGTTCTCCTATAACTTCTCGTTGTTTTACTAGTCTTCGTCGTCGTCGGTCATCCTTGCCGTCGGTAGCAACATCTACACCATCGTTTGCCACTACACTAGGGATAACTAGTGCTAAACGTCCAAAACGTCTGATTCGCGGCGACTTTATGTGGACTGATGAACATTCCGAAGCAATTTTAATGCACGTTTTAAAACAAGGAAATGTACAAGGCGTTAACGTGTGGAAGGACTTGATAGAACGTCGTCCAGATTTATTTGATGCCGATGACATTGCGATTACTGTTTTCGACATAAAAGCTAAAGCGTTCCAAATGGCCTCCGGCTTAGTCAACAAGACGTTTCAATGGAAATTCCACGAGGAACTGCAACAGTTGCGTTCAATAATATTTGCCCGTTCGCCGAATTAAACATTTTCTTTTTCTCTTTTTTATTTTTTATAAATACACTTCTCAACAAAAATAAAGCATTACTTACTCTACCCTCCAAAAATGGGCAAAATTCAAGAGAATGTAACTTCGTCAAAAATGATCGTATCGAGATGTTCAAAAAAGTCGATCTGAAAAGTAAAGATTTCAAACTGTAAAATGCTTTTTTGAACATCTCGATACGATCATTTTTGACGAAGTTACACTCATTTGAAGCTTGTCTAGTTTAAAATTATAGAATACATATGCCAAAAATAAAAGATCACCTTACTCTACCATCCAAAAATAGACAAAATTCAAGAGAGTGTAACTTCGTCAAAAATGATCGTATCGAGATGATCGAAAAGCATTTTACAGCTTGAAATCTCTACTTTCCAAATCGGTACTTGAGAAAACGATCTTACTGATTTTTCATGGAATTACAAGGATAGAAAGGGAGACCCGATAAATCTCAAACTTTTTTACGAACTTCGACAAGTTCCATGACGCGAATAAAAAATTGCAAATGCAGTTTACAGCTTTCGGAAGAGTGAATCTTTATCTTCAATTTGCTTTTTTGTCGAGCGTTGTACGATTTTTTTTCACCGAGTTATTCAACATTGAAGCAAAAAA
>NW_012026784.1:3391758-3400924 GCF_000956235.1 Wasmannia auropunctata
GTGTCGATCTAAAAAGTAGAGATTTCAAGCTATAAAATGCTTTTTTGAACATCTCAATNTGATTCATTTTTGACGAAGTTACACTNATTTGAAGCTTGTCTATTTTAAAATTANAGAATACATATGCCAAAATAAAGATCACTTTACTTTACCATCCAAAAATAGGCAAAATTCAAGAGTGTTACTTCGTCAAAAATGATCGTATCGAGATGATCAAAAAACCATTGTCGAGCTTGTACATTTTTCACCGAGTTATTCAACATTGAAGCAAAAAGGACCATTTTTGCTTTAATGTTGAATAACTCAGTGAAAAATAATCGTACAACGCTCAACAAAGAAGCAAATTAAAGGTAAAGATTCACTCTTTCGAAATCTGTAAACTGCATTTGCATGCAATTTTTAATTCGCGCCATGGAACTTGTCAAAGTTCGTAAAAAATTTTGAGATTTGTCGAGTCTCCTTTTCTATCCGTGTAATTCCATGAAAAATCAGTAGGATCGTTTTCTAAAGTACCGATTTGGAAAGTAGAGATTTCAAGCTGTAAAATGTTTTTTTGAACATCTCGATACGATCATTTTTTACGAAGTTACACTCTTTTGAATTTTGCCTATTTTTGGAGGATAGAGTAAGTGATGCTTTAATTTTGTTGAGAAGTGTATATATATATATATATATATATATATATAATTTTCTATAAATCACACATATATATATACAATATAAATTTACAATAACAAAAATTTATCTATATAAAACCTATATAAAACCTAATTTTTTAAATGTATTTTCGTCTACATCAAAAGGATTTTGAGTATCTTTTAAATTTTTACGTATTACATTTAAGCTTTTTTGTCGTCTTCTTTTGTCTTCATTATTATTTTCTTCATACTGTAATAAAATTAAATACTCCATATTTACTCTTTTATAATTTTACAAATTTCACGTATGGCCGTAAATAACCTCCAAAATTTCTTAAATGTAGACTTCAACCGACGTAAATGGCATAATTCGACACAAAATTTCTTGTCGAATAATCTCGCGCGAAATAATTCGCATTATCACTATAGTGAAATTTACCCAATCAAGTGAATGCTCACTTTTGTCATTTTCACCACGTTTTAAGATACTCAATCGACCCCCTGGTGTATTTTCTGCGCAATCTCGTACATTGCGTGCGCAGTCCGGCTATAGTGCCATTCCACCAATACACCGTGCCGCCCCTTCCCTCTTTCGCTCTTGGCCCCGACGTATCGCATGCCATTCTCAGTGTGTCGTCCAGTCACCGCACTCGGCCTTCCGCATTAACCGCATCATCTGGATCCCAAGACCAACTCCATACCCTTGCAGTCACTGCCGCCTCCAGCAGATTTTTGTTAATTTTCCCTAGACTCCACCTAGGGAAACGTCTGTTGACCATTCTTCTTCTTTCCAGGAGGTCAGCGTTTGGCCATCTCAACTCTATCTCCACGTACTTGTGATCCGAGGCCGAATCCAATTCCTCCAGGACTACCCAATTTTCCACGAGGTCTACCGCTCTCGCGTTTCCAAGGGCCACGTCAACTGCGGACTGTCCCTGCCATCTTAGACACGTAGGGGAGCCATCTCTATTTAGTATCTGGAGGTTCACGCTCGCCATCCAATCTGCGAGAATTCTCCCCCGATGATTCTCTCCTCCGTTATTCCATGCAAAAGATCTCGCGTTCAGATCGCTGATCACAAGTGTCGAGGTGACTCTGTGGGCTCGTATCAATCCCGCTAGCTCATTTAGCAGGGCTCGGAAGTCCCCGACATCTCTATTGGGGGAGAAATAACAGCCGATCACTGTCATTCCGTCCCATTCAACGCAGACCCAGTCCGATCCACTTGCCAGTCTTCGGCAGCCGATTCTATGAGTTGCCCCCCACCAAGTGATTGCGGCTGTGGGGGCTCTTCCCTCTGCTCTTGCCCAGCGGTCGTCCACCGGCACGATGTGCGGCTCGGCAATTACCGCTAAGCAAATATCTCTTTCCCTTATCGTTCTCTGCATTAGGGCCTGCGTCGCTCCCGAATGATTGACATTAATTTGAAGTATCTTAAGCATTTCGGAAGTTCTCGTGGTCCTCCTCCGCCCCAAACATTTCTCGGATCTCTTCGTCTTCTCCTATTTGGGGCCCGTCCACTGGTGGGCATTTATCGCTCCCAGCCCTATGACCGGCATCCTTTCCCCTCCAAGCGCATACTGGGCATCTCGATCTGTTCCGACACTCCTTTCCGCGGTGACCCTCCCCTCCACAATTATAACAGAGGGCCAATCGATCGACGATACTTGTACATGCACTACGTACATGTCCAACCGCCAAACAGCGGTAACATTGCAGTGGCCTTCTCTTAAGGAGGACCACCCTTGCCGAGCTCCAGCTCTCTTAATCTGCTCTCCTTTGCGATTTTTGCGGCGCAATTCAACGAGCATTGGATCCATACTGAACCCAGCCCGTTCCTCAGACGCTTATCTGGCCAGACCTAAACTTTTCTTGGGTGCATCCGCCTCTCCTCGCCATCTCTGTCACCACGTTACACGGGAGGACCGAGTCATCCAGGTCCATTACCAGGACCTCCGCTTTCCGCATGGGTCTAGCTATCCTGACATCCGAAACCGCAAACACTGCTTTCAGTTTCTCTGCCAGCTCATCGGCCTTAGGAGCTATATCATTTCCCTTTATCTCGACCAGCATCCCGCCAGTCATTGTGCGTCGGACCCTGGTCTCTGGGATTCCCATCTCCTTTAAATTCACTTCCTGCAGTGCTCGCCTCATGGCCTCCGCGTATGTCGTGCCCCCGGCCGTACATGTTATAGAGACCGCGGGAGCCCTTCGCCTTATCCTGGCCCCTGGCCCGTCCCGAGCTCCTGGTGGGGGTCCTTCCCTTCTCGCTTCTGCCTCCCTCTTGACCGGGGTGTTTTCGGTTCTTCCCTTTCCGGTCTTGGCCTTTTTTCGATCTTGACGACCTCTTCCCCTTCCTCTAATCCTCTGCCAATTACCCTCCGTTCCCTCGGTGGCAGAAGTCGTCTCAGGGCCCGTCTCGTCCACGGAGGGGGAGTAATTCTTTCCCCTCTGTCCGGATTCCACGTCTCTTCTCGACCCAGATACGCCAGCGTCCTCCCCTCTTTTTCGTTCGAGCTCGTTCTTTTTCCTCCTTTTTTGCCAGGCGGTGCCCTTCTGGTTGGTCTTTTCTTTTGGGGCACCGTTTCGGAGGGTCTCCGACTCCTTTCCTCTCTTTCGTTTTTCCACATCTCCCGCTGTTTCGACCTCGGAGGGTGTGTTTCCATCCTCCTTTACCCTCTCCTTATCCGACGAGAATGGGAAGTATCTGATTTTCTTACTTCTCGGCCCAAGTTTTACCTTTCTTTGCAACGGCAGCCTCTGAGGGAGAGGTTCCTCGTGTCTGAGCTCCTCCACTTTTAGTGGAGGAGGAGGAGGAGGGGTCACTCTTCTCCTGAGTCTTTCGGCCTTCTCCTTAGCGTTCCTTAGTTCGACCTTTAATGCATCCTTTTCCTTTTCTAAGGCCTTCATCCTATCGAGCTCCTTCTGGGGGGGGTCCTTCCCTTTGGCCCTCATTGCAAGCTTCTGTACGGCTACCTTGGCGATATGTATGCCAAGCTTTATCTTTTTATTTAGGTCCCCCTTGATCGTTGTGGTCCTATTTCTGGCCACTTCTGCCTCTCCCAGCCGTTTGAGTGCCTCCGCCACAATGTCCGACGCATGACTGCGAAGAGATCAGTCACTGTCCTGACCTCCTCTCTCTGCTTGGCCGTCAGACTATCCGTCCTCTCTCCGTCCTCTATACTCAGTCTTGGCCTTTTGAAGCCCGAGAGGCCCGTGCCCTGATCCCACGCCTCGTCGTCCAGGTCTGTCTTCCATCTGGGCGTTCTTGTGGCCGCTTTGAGCTTGATGGGTCCCTTATAGTTTTCCCCAGGGGGTCTTCCCCTTTTCCTTCGGGGGGTCGCTTGCACAGCCTCTTCCTCTTCGTCCTCTTCCACAGTTCCAACTATTCTTTCAATGGTCTCTTCCGCCGTCTCCATGGCGGTTTTCATCGCCTCGCTCGGCGGACTTGACTCCCCGCTCGACAGATCAATTAAGTTGATTGTTTCCACAGTCTCTGTCTTCTTTTCCTTCGCGCTTTCTGGTGCTGGCTCCAATTTAGGTTTGATTTTGGGCGTCTCTTTTCTTAGCCACTGCGGGACCAGTCTCATCGCCGAGTCTACTCTGCTTACCGAGATCACAAGAGGCTTTGTGGTCACTTTAGCCTCCTCACTTGATTCCCTCCTCGTCGCTGTTCTCTCCCTGGAGGAACTCTCAGTTCCTCCCAACCTCGTATTTGTCGCATTTTTGGGTCCCTTGCATAATTCCGGACTTGTACCGGGCAGTCCCCCGCGAGCAGGACCTTCCGCACCCTCCGAGGGTGCAGAACCCGTGGTAAGCCGCGAGCCGCCGTTCCGATTCGGCGGTGTATTCTCTTTTACTTTTTCCATTTCATATTATTATTTGGCGGTGGATTACAAGGTCCCTCGTTCCGAAGTGCAGATTACGCAGGTCCTCCGGATTTGAAAAGCCCTTCGGCCGAGTTACTTAGAAAAATGAAGGGAAGTACGGGGGAGGGAGGAGGAGACGCCCTCAACTCAACTCTACCGCCCGTTCCCGATCGTTAATATAAGAGGGTAGCAATTCGCATGTTGCACTTCTACCGCCTACTCAGTGCCGGTCATATCAAATTTTCCGTCCCTAACGAGGGCCGCCGGGGCAGCTGACAGCAAATGGCCATAATAGATAGTTAAAATAAATAGGTAATAAGAAATAAATAAATAATAAATACAATTAAAACAGTAAATGGCTAAAACGATGCAACATGTAACAAATAATAATAAATCATAATAAATAGTAGAAAAACAAAGTAATGGCTAAAAACTTTCAAGACTATAAAAAAGCGGTCGCTGCCCCGCATTGCCAATCCATGGCCTTTCCAAGGCCTCAATATGCACGCGAGGGGAGGAGGAGACGTCCACTACTCTGCTCTCCCTCGCGCGTCTCCCCTGTGCGTTGGGGAGGAGGAGTCATCTTCACTCTACTCGACCCATGCACAAAGATCAAACATGCATTCGAATAAGAGGATATCTCACTCACTGGTCTGCAACACCCGTCCGACGGCCAAGAAGAAATTCTGCAAAAACCTCCACAAGGTATAACCCGCGCCGTCCGGCAAAAGCCCCGTCCCGGGGCGTCCTTCAAGTCGAGGAAGAACTCGGGGAAGAGTCACTCACTTACACACGTGTCACTATTTATCCGTACCATTGTCACGGCGTCCCAACTGTCTGGCCCCCAACCCGCAGCCGTCAACGCCAGAATCCCGCCAACTGCGACCGCGGTTTGGCGGTCTCGGATCCCATACGCTTATCAAGCAGAGGACCGAGGACCCAAGTTGGACCAAGTCCAAGAGTTCTTGCGGGTCCTAAAATCCTCTCGGATTCGGCTTTGACTCCCGCCGATGGTCTGCAAAAGTCAAGAGCCTTGCGGGTGCAAGTGCGGTAAAAAAACTGGCCACGCCACCAAGATCCAGCGTGCAGACCGCAGAACACAAGAGCCGACATCGCAGCTCCGGACTTTCCAACTCTGTATTCTTTTTTCATCACTGTTCACAACATTTGGTCGCTATTCAACGTTTCCCACGAGTCACTAAGAGATACTCCCGCACTACTTTTCCCTATGGGAGAAAATACTAATTCCGGCACTCGAGGAAGATCATTCCGTCTTTCCTTCCTCGTTTGTACGTCGCCATAACACATCCGGGGCGACGCACTGGACACCTTTGGACCTCCGGAGCCGTTTGGCCGCCTAATAGACAGTCCCATGGCCCCGGGGGAGCCCTCCCACCACGACAAGGCGGTGCCCATACTGGGAGGGAACCTAAACTAACCTTGCAACCGTCGGCTTTTCAGCCGCCGCCTGCAACGGTCGCGCAATCGACTACAATTCCTGCTGTGGACAAGCCATCTTTTCAACTAGATATCGCAAACGCAATGTTGGGCCAGGCTCGAAATAACATCACGGGGATAGCGGCGGTCGAGGAAGTTCCAGCTGCAGGAAGGATGCTGGAGGGTCAAACTAGTACAGAGGCGGAACCCGGTACATCGGCGACATCCCCGAGCGACCCAAACCTCGATCCACGTTAAGAGGATGCGACATAGCCACAAAAGATGGACCGTATTCATTATTTTGTTTTATCTTTCTTTATATTTCATTTATTCACGTTACAGCATTCCACTTTTGTGATATTAATTATTTAATTGCAGATTTGTTTATGTTATACTAATATTCGAGTTATGATTTAGTTTGCGAGTAGCATTTGTGGTCCAGCGTTAAAACAGAAAATCCGAGAGGACATATTTCATTACATTACTTGTTCATTTATGATTAATACATTGAGATTATTTTAGTTTATTGCGTTTGGTTGATAGATCAACCACTTTTATGTATTCCATGATTTGCGATGGCAATAGCCACAATTTTGTACAAGATTTACCACTTCTATGTGTGACATATTATTTTCTTTTATATTTGACATACAGGCTCAAGAGACTTGCCTTTGTAATAATTAGTTAAAAAATACTTTGTACGCGCACTGAATGCGTGTGTGTGTGGACGAATAATTAATAAAAACATTGTTATATTTACCGAATTGCGACCGAGAATTCAGAGTTGTTTCCTGAAAATAAAAGGTGGATAAAAATTAGCGATAGAGTCAGAAGATTTAGTTTTGTCGAGTACTTACCTTAGATTGGTTGAAAAACAGTATCAACTTGAGGGAACCCTGAAACAGAAAAGAGATAACTTAATTCTAACCCACATTTTAGTTATTTTATGTTACTTACCTTTGATTGAACCACTTTGTTCCGAATCAAGTTAATGGTGCCACAATTCAGTTGTATTTTAGTTTGCCTACAAGAAGGGATCCACAACGATCCACAAATCATAAAGTTTATATTGTTAATTAGTTAAAAAGATAATTGGGCAAGATTCAGCCACATTTGATCCACTTTTGGGATCCACAGATTGTCTTAGTGAAATTAGACACAGGACCAATCCTTTATAATTTAGTTTCCAAATATCCACCAGTCTAGATTCTTTTGAGAACTTCCTGAGAACTGTGAGAAGTTTCCAAAAGTCGATACCTCGAAAGGAAACCACTTTGAATCGATTATTTTAACCCTCCAGAGACATCTCGAGGGTCTTGTCCACAATCGATGGTCATATTTAGTTGCGACCGACATCTTGTTACCTCGGCTTCAGCCGACATTGATAGGTGCGGTCGATATTTAGAGTATACACCCGGTTGGCGCCAATTTCCGCGGATTGATACATTGTAAAAGGGAACTACTTTCCTAGCTCGACCTCTCATTGGACGAGAGTGTCGGAAGACGCGGATTAATACCACTTTTCGTTGCCTATTCGCGAGAGCGTCTCGTGATTGGTCGCGACAACCCATCTGACCACGAAAGTGGCGGACTGGATCATCGGCTCGGACGCCATGATCCAGGTTTTTGCTTCGCAACGATCGACCAGAGCGGACGTGTGTTAACGTTTACCGAACAAGAGCCCCTTCGTTGCGCTCTTGCCGGCTTAGTCCCGCGCTGCAACGTATAATTCCGGGCGCGTTATAAATTTATTGCGAACACACCAAAGTATTACAAATTCTATCCGTGAAGTCGAGTATTTCGCGAGTGGTGATTCCGATACGACCATTTCCAATCCGTGTAACTTCGGTTCGAATAGTACGGATCTCATTCGGTCCGCGAAACGATTGAGATCTCGGAAGACGGGTCGTACGGCAATTCATGTTGTCGACGTGTTGCGAGTCGATCTCGTATCCTTGCGGCTTCCGACGGCGCGAAGACGCGACCGCGTTAGCGTTAATTCCCGAGCGTGAGAGCGTGAGTGCGTGTGTGATTGTGTTGTGCGCTAAGATCTTATATATAATTAATAAACACTGTGAAAATTATCAAGAGTGAGTTGAAATAAGCGCCCACATCTCATCCCGCTTTGTTCCGTTCGACAAGTCGTATCCACCACATTCCGGGGCGAGAATTCCAGGAAGCGGACCACATTAAAGAACACCGGGGCCTTGCAGATCACCGGTGGTGGACGCAGGTGATCTATTCCTTCTTCGTGGGACTGATAAAACGAAGTGGCGACCATTCTTCATGCTGAGGTTCATATTTAAGGTAGACGCGGTATACGGTAAAGTCTAGAATAAGCGCTAAAGTCTCGGCTGGCTTTCCACGGGCCTGCGCATTGAAGTGCTTCGGGGAAGAATCCGATTAGGGCACACGGGTATTTACGATGTTGGGATAAGTTCTGGTCACTTTCCAGCTCCCAGTTCCAGTTTGTGGCGAAGATCACGCCCCAACACCGCCGGAGGCACAACAGCCGACACCCGAACCTGAATTCCAGGACATAGCATCCGACTCGGGAAGCGGCTGGACGAAGCTGGACCAACGGAAAAAACGCGAGAGGACGACCTCGAGAAGCTCGTCCGGGAGATCGAGAAGGGTGCGGGAGCATCTTTGACAGCGCCGCTTGTGGCACAGCAGATTCACCACTTGCCGGATAACGGAGGACCGGTACCAGAGGCCAAATCAATATTAAAGATCCTGCAATAAGAAAAATGTTAAAAAACGCGATAGCAAGCATCACAATATCTTTGTTATATTTCCTCTTTACACATTTAATATTGTTCATTGGAGAATTTATTTTATTTTCTTGTGAGCGATTTGTGATGTCTCAATAAAATAAAGATACGTTGATTATAATTTTAAGTAGCATGTACAACATATTAGATTAAGTTCCGGGATAACGTAAAAAGTAATTATGTTTCTTATTATATTTTATTATCTTTTACATTGTATTTGAATTATTGGCTCAAGAGACATATTATGTATTCAATTTCTATACTTACCACATATTTTACATTTTTGTAAGCGCACAGAGTGAGAAGCATGAATGAGCGTGAGCGGGATACATTTCAGTTTACATTCTTTTCGATACAAGTCGATTCCTACTTTGTACCTGCGAAAATAAAATAAAATGCGTTATGATAAAAAGTTAATCTCAAATTATAATAATGTACTTACCTGCGA
>NW_012026784.1:3400974-3401317 GCF_000956235.1 Wasmannia auropunctata
AAGTATCCGTCTTCTGAGATGAGAGTGGTATTACTAGCCAAGTTAAGTCCAGCATTACCCATCATATATAAATTGTCTGATGAGAGCGATACATAGTTTTTTAGAGTGGTAATTATTCCAACGTTTCTACTGCGATCAATTTCCACACCGTTGAGTTCATATCGCATTTCGTCAAACATGAACGCCACACAATTATTTCCAATTTTTGGTATTTTATTATTATTCTTCGTCTTTGTTGTCAATCTTCCTTCGATGTAAAGTGAACTTTCGCACGGCAATGTGTATAAATCCTGCTGTTGTATTGGTATCCTTAGATCGGAAGAGCACACGTCTGAACTCCAGC
>NW_012026784.1:3401337-3401675 GCF_000956235.1 Wasmannia auropunctata
TAAAGTGTTATTCAGGAAGCACGAATCGTTCTTGCCAAACATGCGAGCGATGTTCACTTTTTAAAATTGGATCCAGGACAATCGCGATAGATCTTATACGTCTCCTAAATCTCTCATTGTCTCGCGCAATTTCTTCCCAAGGACCTTTTCGGGCTGCTCGGTAGGCGTAACTCCATGTTATCATAATACGTATGACTGGAGTCGAGTTGAAGCTCACCTAAAAAATAGAATTTCAAATCTTGATATTTTCTGCTAATATATGCATGTATTATAAAAATAAGAATTATATACACTTAAGCTATCACACATACCTTATTCTTCATTTCCATCAGATTCAA
>NW_012026784.1:3401695-3405155 GCF_000956235.1 Wasmannia auropunctata
TAAGCTGTAAAATGCTTTTTTGAACATCTCGATACGATCATTTTTGACGAAGTTACACTCTCTTGAATTTTGCCTATTTTTGGAGGGTAGAGTAAGTGATGCTTTAATTTTGTTGAGAAGTGTATACATATATTTGACTGAACATATATATATATATATATATATATATATATATATGTTTTAATTTTAAAGATCATATTTGATTTAACTCCGGCTTGAAAAAGTTGCGTAAAACATTTTTGTCATATATCGAACGTGTTGTAACCTAGCGACCACATCAAAACATGCGCGCATGTTTCTTACACGCGTGGATGTTGCACTTGTCGTTGCAACGGGGCATCCTACTGAGCTGTTTATATCTTTACAGGTCTCTCGTAAATATATTTAGGTCCATATTCAAAATCCGCTTATAACGTTAGCACAGCAACTAACAAGTCTAAACTTTTTTAATATAATATAAAGTAAACTATATGTTAAATGCGCTCTAATATTACAAGCGTGTTCTGAATATAGGGTTATTGTAAGTTTCTTAACTAATTGTAAGATCACATACCTTTTAACTTATTTAATTAAATAATTCCTCTTTCCTTCACACACCACACACACACGCATATTATAAACTATAGACAGAAATAGGAACGTAACAATTAAATTATATGTGGCTAAGTGAATGAATAAGAATTTGCTCATGCTCGCATGTATACACGCATGTATACACGTTCTGTAGACAAGTATGCATATATACGCATGTATTATAAATACATAATTAAACATATGTATGCACATGTATATACAACTATGTCCATAATTATTAACGACTTTTAGTATGAATAAATCCTCTAAATATGCAGTTATACTCGTTTTATGTTAGAAGAAACTTTGTGATTTTTTATAGAGCAAATTTTTTAATTTGAAAATTGATATCAAAATAGCAATAAATTTTTTTTAACGAGATTATACTTTATATCACAGTTACAAGAAATGAATTTTATTTTGAGCTGAGATAAGGTCAAGCTCTTAAATTGCTTTCTTTTTCTTTACAGTCTTAATCAGTGAGATCGACCAGGCTTACTGAAAAAAAGACAGAAAGAGGAAAAAGAGAGAAAAAGAGAGAGGTAGGCAAGGAGGGAAAAAAGTATAGAGAGAATGAGAGAGAGAGAGGAAGATTTAAAATAAAAAATGCAATTTAAAAAAAATTACGACAAACAATATTGAAAGAGTAAAATAAATACCTCTTATTATAGAAAAATGATGAAAAATTTATTTCAGAAGTAAAATCTTTAGAAGTTGTAAAATAATGAAGAGAAATAACAAAATATTAGATATTTGTAAATTGCAAATAAAGAGTTATAATGTATATATATATATAAAATTTCTTAATTATTTTTATATATTTTAAGACAGATAGAGGAAAAAATATTAGATTGTCTAACAATTTTGGACATGGCCTGTATAAATATACATATATAACATGATATATGCACTACTATGTACATATACACTACGTACGTAACTAATCTGTATTATAATTCTGTTATTTTAATATTCTACATTATATGTTATGGGTAACATTTATTTCGGATAGTCAAATTATAAAAATTAATTTATTTCATATTAAATTTTTATATTATTTAGAAAATAGGTTAAAAATTGCGATGTTTTATTCGTTATCCATTATGTGGATAATGTTGCATGTAATACAAACAGTGCCACATTTATAAGCCGTTTATCGATGGCGGGTGGAATGTATGCCAAATCGATAGTCCGACCAAGTTACTCTACCATCTTTCCTGTAAATGACGACATAGACTCTGTGCTAGTATATACGTACACACGCATATGGATGTACCGTCATACTTCTCCTCCTTTTAGTGACGTTACAATTTACGCGACCAGCACTTTGCATGTTTCAATTTTAGAAAAAAATCGCATAATTCTCACATCAAGAATTTCATTAAAATTTATATTTTTGTTTTTATATACAATAGAACTTGTATTTTTGCTTTGTAATAATTTTGTAATACAATACTTTGTATAATACATACATTATTCTAAGAATTGTAATTACAATTTTCATAATTTCTTAATTTCTTTAAATATAATTTTTTTAAAAAGTTTATTTTTACTGAACTATTTTAAATTTAAAAAATATGATATGATTTAATTAAATTATTGAATTGAACATTCTTAACAATATATCTTGTGTGTTACAAAGCTGTGAAAAAACTAAGATTAATCTTTCTGTATAGCATAAATTCTAAAATCTTACGAATATTTTTTAATTTAATTAATGTCTCTTTTTATTGTTGTATTTTGTTAGTGACGTAACTATCAAACTAATTTAAGTTGAAAACTGAAATCACAAAAAATAAGAAAAATGGTAATAAACTTTTATTGTAATTTCCTATTAATCAATAATTAAAAATTAAATAATATAAATACTTTCTACATAAATTTTATGAGAAAAATTCCAATTTTGCGTAAGTTATTTTCAGTCTTTATATTACAGAGTTTATTTAACACAGAACAAAATAATATTTACATATTTTTTACTTATTTCGTTATTTGATTTATGATAGTTAAGTATTATCTGAATAAAAAAGTATTCAGATTTTTAAGGGACTACTATGCATTTACAGAGGGATGGATGTAAATGAAAATAGCTAGTGTATGCTCGTACATACCGTGTCCTCGCGGATCACTAAATAATTTATGCATTGACATACGTAATCTATATTACTGTAATTCACTTATAGCGTTCACTTATAGTTTCACTATATCAAAGAACGATGTTCATCCTGGCGAAACAAGACAATATGTTATTGCGCATCTAACATTCTTATTAATGATCAGAACGTTACCTTATCACATTAGTTCATTTAGCATTTAATACGATCTTTTTGATACAATCATCGACTAAAGTCGATGCCATAAAAAGCATACATGTATATGCATAACTGATCATCGACTAAAGTCAACAGCCACGAAAGGCCTATTTGTTTTGGTTATCAAATAATACTACACGGCGGATGTGCGTTGTACTGAAAAAGTTAAAGATGTTCAATATTTTTTTAGTATAATAGAAAATGTTTATTGGAAATACTACCTGATATGCATTTCATTTCGCTGAAATTACATGATTATCACTAGTAATTTTATATAGTTATTATCTTTATTGTTTTTATATTAACGTAATTTATTTAACTAACAATTTTATAAATAAATTTAAAAAGAATTAGGCTCCCAAGAATAAATCAGAGATAGTTGCGTGTACAACGGGGCAATTTGAACAGTGGGGAAATTTGGATAATAGTAGGCATTTGCAAGAATTTCAGAAAAATAAGAGACGCTTTGCTTCATGTTTGAGTTTAGTAATAAAGAAATACTTTGTTCTATATATTCATATAAGTGTTAAAAAATATCTGTTAATCTGTAGATCTACACAGTATTTTATATTAAG
>NW_012026784.1:3406984-3408876 GCF_000956235.1 Wasmannia auropunctata
GGTGTTTTCTTTTCCAGGGTTGTGTATGATCTTGAAGTTATACTGGGATAGATAGTGTGTCATATCACCCAGTTCCTCATCTGTTCTATTTTTTATATTTAAGTTCTCCAACGGTTTGTGGTCTGTATAAACGATGAATAGATTACCAATTAGCCAGTGTTGCCAAAATTTTAAGCTTTCTTTAATAGCCAAACACTCCAGAAAAATGACCTTCTTTCTTCTTTGTGAATCATTCAATTTTTTCGAAAAGTAGGCCATGGGTTTTTGCGTACCATCCTTTTGTGTTTGTTTTAAGGTAGCTCCAATACTTTTAATACTTGCGTCTGTGTAGATAAAAGTTGGAACGTTTTGATTATAGATGACCAGAATTGGTTTCGAGCACAAATACTCTTTTACTTTACTGAAGACATTTTTACAATCATTTGACCAATCGAATGTTACATTTTTTCTGAGCAAGTTGTGTAGAGGGTCGAGCAATATCAAAACGTTGGGGATATATTTACCACAGAAGTTCACTTTACCTAAAAATTGTCGTATTTGTTTTCTGTTTTGTGGTGCCGGGAAGTCTATTATAAATTTTAGATTATCCTTCAAGGGAGTTACTGTGTTCTCCGTAATGAAGTGACCCAAATACTTGACTGACTTCGCTGCAAATTTGCATTTTGTGAATTTTAAACAAAATCTTTTTTCTACAATGGCATCCAACAATTGTTTTAAATGATCTAAGTGTTTATCAAACGTTTTTGAGAAAATCATTATATCATCTATGTAGTTTACAACAAAGTTTGATAAGTTGTGTTTTCTAATTATATTTACCAAGATCCTTTAGAATATTGCTGGGGACGTTTTCAATCCGAAGGGTAGACACGTCCATTGGTAATGACCTTCTTGCGTTACAAATCCGGTTTTTTGCCTGTCTCGAATTCTCAATGGTATGGACCAGAAAGCTGAGTTTATGTCGAGCGTTGTGAAGAATTTACAGTCAATAGTCTTAATTATCAAGTCTTCAATTAGAGGAAACGGTTGCGATTGGGGAATTATTAATTTGTTTATATCCCTAAAATCAATGCACAGTCTAGTCCTCCTTCCTTCGTCTCTTTTATAAGCCAATGTGACTGGTGCTGCAAATGGACTGTAGGATTTTTCAATTAGGTTATGTTTCAATAATTGAGCCACCTGTTTTTCAATTTCAGCTTTGTCTTCCAACGAACATCTGTACGGTCTTCTGTAGCAATATTTGTCTACTTGTAGGTCTATAAAAGCTTCATAGTTTTTTACTTTACCTACATCATACTTAGTTAGAAGTTTATTGCCCCTTGGGGTTACAATTTTTACATCTCCTTTACAGCGTTATAATTACAAACTAATTACAAACTTCAATACAAAAAAACAAAATCGCAATACTCTCCCGCCGCACGCTACCTAACAATTGCTATACAAGAACGCCATCGCAACCAATCCAGCCTTAAAAATACACAGCCGTCAACACATTAACAATCAGGGTCAATCGATGCCCTGCCGCCAATACACCTACTCTTCCTCTCCTTTTGCACGCTACCCTACGGTCCCTACCATGTCCGCCCACGCCTGGGTCTACGCAATGGGACTTCCGCTTCCGGTGTACCATTTTATTCTTTTTTTTTCTTTTTTCTATCTATTTTTTCTATTTCTCTTTTTATCTCATTCTCTCTCACACACACTCTTTCAGTTCCTCCGCAACATTCTCTTTCCAACTCCCATTCATCCTCACATCCCCTCTAACTCTCCCTTCCCCCCTCCACCTTTCCGCCCTCCTCCGCTAGTTTCCTTTCCTCCTCCACTTCCCTCATCCATCCTTCTCCCTCTCCCTCCTCTCCCAGTACCCTTCTACAAGCCATCTGCCAACACTCGTT
>NW_012026784.1:3414520-3418356 GCF_000956235.1 Wasmannia auropunctata
GCGGTCTATATCCTAATTATTGTTTATCATGTTTGTTATGTGCATGATATAGTTAGAAATTGATCTTTGTTTAAAAAAAGTGGAATAACTGCTAAAATCAGTTAAATTGATTTTCCGACTGAAAAAAATTGAAATCTCGCAGTTTAAACTACGCGAACTCTATAACATTAAAGTTTTATACTATTGTTTGCAGATATAAGGTCGGAGATAAGTAATTATATTTAGAAACTATTTAATATATGTTAACCGAATACATTTAAGGCCGAAAAATAAGAAAAAAACCAATTTTTATTTTTTTTCGTCACGTTCCAAAATAAAAAAATTTGCAAAAAATATTGAGTATAATATGGCATAAGACTTATCTACTAAATTTTTTTTAAAGTGGCCAATTTTTTAGATCTAGAGAAAATGCGATTTAAAATATTCTGGATTTTTTTTTAAATAGAATTTTCAGCACAGAACGACAATAAAATTCAAACTTATGTATATGGATAGCTTTTGTAATCATGAATTTTTTTATAAAGATTAATTCAAATTTGGCGGAGAAAAAAATATCAAAAAAAATCACATCTCTTGTGATATTTCGAAATTGTGTGGATCTTTTGAAATGAAACTTGGCACAAAATTTTCTTTTATCTGGGTGGACATTTTGTCCACTATGACGATCGATTACGCGCGGGGCCCGAAATCACCTCCTTAACCCGCTATACCCTTTTATAAATAGGATTTCTTAGAGTCTTGAGAATTGTTTTTGCTGATTGCAAATTGTTCTCAAGAGCTGCGCGTGTGAAAAATGATTCCAATGCAGTCCATTGTTCTAAAATTCGATTGACAACAGCTTCAATTGACAGCCATCTAGTTTGACTTTAAAATTTTGTGTGGCTTTAAACTTACAAAAGCTTGAAATTCAGCGAATTCATTTAACGCTTAAAACTATTTTTAAAATAACTGTAAATGTCTCTTGCCAAATCTTCCATAACTGATGGTAGTTTTAGGCAGGCAGCTGAAGAACATAAGTGCACAGAATGGCAGACATATCCTAATGCAAATAAATTTGGGATTTTGCTTTTGAATCGGGTACTTCATTGGGATTACCCATCATCACAGCACAATTGTCAGCGGCAAATTCTATAACATAAAATTTATTTATAAAAATTAATAAGAATCAATAAGATATAATAATAATAAGAATTGCTTAAAACAAATATTTATTCATACATACCAATCATATTTTCAGAGGGTATTTCATTTGCTTCAAAGAAAAACGCTATAGAATTGTAAAGGTCTTCTGTTTTAGAAGACTTTACTTCCAATAAAGTTAAAAACCTATCCCTGGTAGTTGATTTTATTATATCAAAATATCGAACAACTACAGCTAAACTTTTTACAACAGAAATATCAGTTGTCTCATCAATTATTAGTGAAAACTTTGTTGTTTTTTAAATGTTGCATATTTCTTTCATACTATAAGGTGCCACATGTTTCTTCAAGATTTGTGTGTCTTTTGTTCTGCTACATTTAATTTCTTTAGCAATGTTTGAATCAGGGCACATACTTTGAATCATCTTTGGCAAATGCTCTAGTATTCTAAATAATAAATTGTGATTACTAATAAACATATACATTTTCAGTTCAGCTGCTTGTACCGCTGTATTTTTCGAATATAATTTTTTCAAATTTATCATTGGTACTTTAGATTGGCATACTTCTTTTTTTCTGTGTATATTACTTTGTGCATGTCTTTCCAAATGAGTTATTCCACCCATTAAAGTTTTATTACACAAAGTGCAGTAAGAACTTCCTTTTACGTTCTGAAGCCAAGTCCATTTCTGCTTCCATTCCATTTTAAATTTTTGATTATATATCTTTTTCTTTGGTTTTACTGTACTTTCTTCTACCGTCTCAATATTCTCAATATCATTTTCGCTTTCATTACTGTCTATATCGATATTACAAATTGTATCAAGACTACAATCATTGTTAACATTTGTATTGATCCCTTGCTCAGGTTCTTTTCCCACTCCTTGGTGTTGCTTTTTTATGATAACCCTAAAATAAACAATTAAATTATTATTTTGTAATAAAAACTCGAGTTAAAAGTGATTACATAGATTATAAAAATATATATAAAACTGTTCTGCGCATTGTAATGAGGTTAAGGCAAGTATTAAAATAAAAATGTTTACAAAAGCTTTGAATAAAGCATGAATATACCAAAAAATTACTTACTTGTCCATGTCCATTATATGTAAATTACTAATAACAAACTAAACCACAGTATATATACTGTGCTAAAACACGACTTCGAGCATATGTACATTTCACGTTTCACTTTATTTTGATGTTACACACCATAGATAAATTAGATGGCTAGTATGCTTTCAGCTTTGGTCTTCTAAAATGTAAGATGTCAGTCAATAGAGCTGCAGATTTATCAAAAATCTATATTCTCATTGGTTGAATTTTACGATTTTAGAATTATGACCGAATGAAGCATAAACTAGGCAAAATACGTCACTCGGGGTGTTTCATATTGGAGGCCGTCCTGGCCACCAGGTGGAGTGCATGTCAGTTGGTAATTGATGAGTGGTGACAGATAAATTCTTATTGAAACACATTCTTGAAAATGTAATAGATTTAAGACATTTTGTAATGACGTACTAAAATAGGTTAAAATGTAATAAAAAAGTACAATTGTAATAGAAACGGCAACACTGGGCCCGCTATTTCTTAACGTTCACGGACGACTACAGTCGCTGGACCGAAGTATACTTTCTCAAAAGCAAGTTCGAGGTTAACTCCCGATTTCTAGAATACAAAAATTATGTTGAAACGCTGACCGGCAAACGAATCAAGGCACTTCAATTCAATAATGAAGGGGAATTCTGCAACGCTGCCATGGACAAAATACTAAAGGAGTTCGGAATTCGACGCCGTTTGTCCACGCCACGCACGCTTCAACAAAACGGTGTCACAGAACGCAAAAATAGGACGCTTGTTGAGAGTGCGCGTTGCATGTTGAACGAATCTGGCCTTCCGACTTCGTTCTAGGCCGAAGTAATTACCACAGCGAATCATGTAAGAAATCGTTGCGTGACGAAGATCTTAGACAGGAAAACTCCCCATGAAATGTGGACAGGCAAGCGACCAAGCGTAGGTCATTTGTAGAAGTTCGGCATCAGGGCGTACATCTTGGACAAAACACCCGGCAAAGACAAATTTGCAACGAAAGGCATCGAAGGTATTTTCATCGGATACTCTGAAGTTTCGAAGGCTTACCGCGTATGGGTACCATCCGAACACAGAATCTACGTAAGTAGCGACGTTAAATTCTTGAACGAATTTCAAAGCGAACTCTCAAACTCGGAGGCCGAGGCGGAAATAGGTTGCAAAAATGGATCCAACCTTAAGGACACCGAAATTATCGCAACTCAAAACGAATCGTCGGACGATCACCATAATCCTTCGCAGGGTGACGTCGAGGCATAAGACGAATCCGACGATACTCCAGTCAATGTCGGTGACCAAATGCGGCGCGCTCCAGGGAGACCGTGCAAGATTTTGCAACTGATAAACTCGGTCGACCAACGAAGCAATATAACATGGTACCTGTCGTCGCCAGATCAAACGAATCTACAGTCGTAAGCAATTCTAGCAAAGACGAATGGCAAGACGCTGAATTCGCGATGAATGCCGAGATTTCGTTCCATCGGGCTAGAGTCCTAGATTATCAGAGAAGCGCGACCGGCTTATGGCAGTATCGCAAAAGTACTAGAAAATATTAAAAATGGCGTCGAATGGCCAATCATAAGTTTGATTTATTCGGCAGCCATTTA
>NW_012026784.1:3418376-3420029 GCF_000956235.1 Wasmannia auropunctata
AAATGCATCCTGGGATTTGGCTTTAGGCCTGACGGGCGTCATCGGGCTCAACTTGAGGGAGAGTGTTAGAACATATGGCAGTTTGCGCCTTCTATCCTCTCCGATTTCACTAGGTCACTAGGGGAACACCCGCGGAGCTTGTCACTATTATCCCTAGACGGAAGTCTTACTTTCACTATTTTCTGAGTTCACCCTCTTACTTTGTGTATTCTCTGTTCTATCTATGGCTTATGTGTAATCGCGTGTTCTTTACTACGATCGTTCGCGAATCTTTTCTGTATGCAGTCATTATAATAAAAGTTTAGTTCAGTTCGTCAATCCGTAGCCGGTTTGATTTTCATCCTATTGCCCTCATATTCTATCATAACGTATGATAAATTTTTATATACTTGGCGTAATCTTTTTTTTTTTAAAGAGTTTTGGTAGGATCTTACTACTTATGATAAACATTTAAATTTGTAAAACGAAATATTATAGAAAATATTTTTGGTTTAGAAAAGATGTAACGTACATCTTCGCAAAAAATAAGCTAAAAGATTTATAACAAATATTACACTTTTAAGAAAAAAAATATGGTAAAATACAGATATGTTTCTGCACCGTAAATGAAGTGCAAATGAGATGTAAATGAGTTTGCCTGTCTTTCCTGCCAGCTCTTAACGGCTGAGTTCCGTAAAACATGATACGCATAATGCGTATTATTATATCTTTGTTGTTTGCCGAAAATAACATGAGAGCATGGAACTTGTTCCGTTTTATAAATTAGCGTTAAATAACAAATACCAAACAAGTAAACCATCAATATTTTTACTCAGATTGATAAATAATCAATTTTAAATAATTGTAATAATTTAGTCCGATTTTTAAGTCCTAAATAACAAATACCGCATAGACAAATTTCAAACATTGTTGCTAATTTGTTAAATATTGCATTATAAACAAATGGATAGCAAGAGAGACTTATAACTTGTTCTGTTTGAGTTATTAATGTTAAATAACAATTACCAAACAAGTGGTTTTTAAACAATTATCGATATTTTTGCTCGATTGTTTAATAATAAATTTTAAAAAATTGCAAGTTTAGACCGATTTTTAAGTCCTAATTAACAATTTCTGCATAGAAAGATCTCAAATATCATCTATAACTTGTTAAATATTGCATTATAAACAAATGAATAGTGTGAGAGATTTAGAACTTATTTTGTTGAATTTATTAATGCTAAATAACAATTATCAAAGTGATGGATTATTGATATCTATCCGATTATTAAATAATATATTTTGCAAACAAATGCAATATTTTAGTCCAATTTATATTAACAATTACTGTACATACAGATCTCAGATACCATATTGTCGTTAGTAGTAATATAGGGGGGATTCTGGACCAAATGTAGGTCAAGGTCAAGGGTGGGGGGAATGTAGGTCAAGGGGGGGATGTAGGTCAAAAGGGTTAATTAATTTAATTAATAGATAATTAATCAATCAATTAATAGATAATTTATCGATTAATTGATAATTAATTGATAATTTATCGATTAATTAATAATTAATCAATCAATTAAATACCATTTTTTTAATCTATCAATTAATTAATAATTAATTATGCAATTAAATGATAATTAATTAAGCAATTTAATGATAATCCATCAA
>NW_012026784.1:3420049-3420717 GCF_000956235.1 Wasmannia auropunctata
CAGGGCGCCTGGCTTCTCCTCTCTGTCGGGCCAGGGCGCCTGACCGACATAGACCAACTATCGATTTCGCTGCGCCTAAGTGCCGCTCGGCAACCGACCATCGAGGACATCCGCGCCGCTCCACCGTTACCGACCGAACCGCTCGGAGCACCGGACCTACCGCCGACTGGTCCCGCCGACGTACCGACCGTCTCTCCGACTCTCGGTAAAGAAACGCTAACACGCGTCGGTCGTCTCACGCTTTCTTGCCTATCTGGCCCGACGAGCATATCCGAGCGCAAGAAAAGCGAACCGTCACAAATTTATTATTTTTTTGAATTTTCTTAATTGGATTTTTTGATTGATATTTACCTTTTCTTATTTACTTATGTGTCGAATTTAAGGGGTTACACCACAGCAGAAATTTCAAAAAATCGATTTTTTTTCTATTGGCTTAAAAAATCCTTTGAACCCTCTAAAATAAGAGACAAACGGTTTTATATCTGCCAGAAATCGTTTTCATTGAAATTTTGAGCTCTTTCTCGACCCCTCCCGACTGCTCCGAAACGACTACCTGCGGTAAATACGACACCTGCTTGTCGGGTACAGCATTCTGTCCATACCATTCGATTTCTAACTTCTCTAATACACTAACAGTTGTCGTTAGAAACATTTTCAAGCATTTTAAA
>NW_012026784.1:3427661-3428329 GCF_000956235.1 Wasmannia auropunctata
TAATATTCAACGTTACATTTATATCAAAGATATGTTCACATAATGTTACTCTAACGTTAAAAACGTTATGTTACAGTGACATACTTTTACATGTAACCTTGAAATAGTAACATGAAAGTAACAAGTTACATCTTCCAGATGTAATATTAACATAACAATTGTTACATTACTTGTTACTTTCAGGTAACGTAACTGTTACAAAGTGTGTTTAGTGGGTAAGCATTTTGATCAAGCGCCAATGGACGGCAGCGAGATCACGTCACGAAATCAAACGATATCTGCAACATTTGCGAAAAATAAGCCACACCCATTAGTTTCGGCATATATATTGCAAAGATTTTGATACACCTCGTCAGTGGTAAGATTTAATGCAACCAGGTGATTGTGAAAATATAACTTTCGTTAATGAACATCGAAGAAATGATAACACCCGACGATTACATGGACGTAGAAGTAGTGCATGAGGAAGGTGATCAAGAATTGATGGAAATAGAAGAAGATTTTTCAGATGACTCAAGTAACGATAGTGGTATGGACAACGAAGTGATGGAATTAGTAAGGCATGGATTATTGTACCCAAATGATGTTTATGATCTGCATATCACAGATATAATGTGCATGCTTGAGTTCTATTATATAGACGAAGAAGACGAAAGTTTTAGAAGATA
>NW_012026784.1:3428349-3430966 GCF_000956235.1 Wasmannia auropunctata
TCTTATATCCTGGCGGTACGTTCGGTGAAAACTCATGTATCGTGTGCACGCTTGTCTCGTTACTGTACGCACCCGTAGTCACGTTGCACTCGATGCGAATGATGTTTACGTTGATGATATTTATCGGCGTGTCTGATTCATGCCACTGTTGCGGCTCCAGGATACGATTCGGTGAAAATCCCAACAACGATCCAATGTTGTTAGGTTTGGTGAAATTTATTCGATAAAAGCACTTTATTTCACTTTTCAGCGTGTTGTTGTTGGCACGAATAGCCAACGAGCTCTTGTTCTCTTCGTCTTCATCGGTCTTTGCTTTCTTCGTCGCAGCATCGTTGGAACGAGATTGAAAAATTGCGCGTTTCAGATACTTTTCTATGTCATGTATTTCATATGATCCTTCAGGAATTATAATTTCCTTATCGTCTTTGTCATAGTAAAATTTATTATTTGACTTATTTACATTGGGTATCGTATAATAGGTTTCAAAGTCTGTCAGACCGAGTTCGTAATCACCGTCACTCAAATCTATGGCCGGAAAGTAGCTTGCTGTGAGGACGCTACTCTTGCGAGACAGTGTAAACGTCAGTGACATGTTTGAACAAATACTGAGTTAAACAGCGTAAAATCAATCTTTAAATTGATCGGCAACAGTTTGTAAAAATTGCAGACACAGCTGTCCGCAATTGCTTTGATCATAACGTTGGTGAGACGTGTGATTGTACTCGATTTGAGTTACGCCGTTATTTAAATATCGCACCAATTCCTTCGGCGGTCGAAGATTTCCAAAACTGTCGAAATATATAGCACGTTTTCCCCTCTTCGCATACGCTACCCAATGAGTACCTGGTCCTTCGGCATCGTCTAAATTCACGATACCACTCTCGTTTCGGTATACTCCATCTGTTGGTAAGGTAGTACGCATGAAAACACCTCTAAAATATGGAATGCGCAAACGTTTTGCCAGTTGCTGCAGTTGTATGTTGGTAGTTACGCCCTTGGGCACTTCTAGTATTTTTTTGACTTTTTTTTTTTCTCGTCGAAACTCCTTGTCCACGCTTATATGGAGCAAGGTAAAGTCCATGACCTTCCATGACGCGATTATGACGTTTCAGTTCTTCCAGTTGACGCTGCATGACTTTATTATCGTTCACCGCCTTCGCTACTCCCGCAGCTCCGCCAATCATAGAACCGAGAACTCCCAATATTGGTAGAATTGGCAACATACCACCGCGTTTCGCAACCGATAGTATTCGCTTGCTCGTTGCACTTTTTTTCTTCTTCGTCTTCGTCTTTGTCTTCAAACCCATACCGAACTTTGTTTTAGCCTTCATAGCGGCCCAAACGGTCGTAGCAGCAGCCTTTTCTCCGAAAGTCGAATCTTTCGCGGTAATGCGTTTCCGCGCTTTCGTGGCGAGTATCTCGTCAGCCACGTGTCGTTTAGCGAGGTCGTTATTATGTGAATAAGCTATGTCGTGCTCGCGACACGCTTCATCCAGCGGGTTAATGCCCTGATCACCTCTGGCCAATCGTCCTTTTAAATGCGTTCCCGGACCGCAAAACTGATATCCAGGGATATGCAGTTCAAAAGGAAGTGCGTTTATCGCGCGGTTTAACAAACCACGACCTTTCGCCGACATTCGCTGCAATTCTTTACAAACGGTGCAGGACCGTCAATGTGTGTCCGCTGCCACGGTTGATTGTAATGTTTCAGACATCGACGATACTGTTGAACCTCCGAATCAGCTTTTATATGTTCGGGTAACCTGCTCCACAATTGATCGATACAATTGTAAAACTCTCGCAACAGAACAACTTTTGGTATGTACTCTAACTGTTCGGCAGTTAAATTGTGTATGTCGCGGTTATCCGATACGATGAGAAACATTTCGGCTACTGATCTGTTTCAATCTACGCGCCTCTATAAATAGGTCCGCTCTCGGTATTGTTTTTTTCAGTTTATTGGTGTTGGAGAGAAGGAAACATGCGGTTTGTGCGACAGTCGCAGACGATTAAAGTTATAAATTTCGACAACAAGATACAGCTAATACCTAAGAAGATACGTAAGCATGGAAACATGCTACCGACTTCTATACGCGGTATTATATGTGGTCCGTCAAACTGTGGCAAGACAAACGTATTGATAAGCTTGCTGGAAAGTCCGCACGGTCTACGCTTTGAGAACGTGTACATATACTCGAAATCATTGCAACAACCGAAATATCAATACTTGGAGAGTATACTGTCACCGATAGAAGAAATTGGTTATTTTACATTTTCCAATAACAGCGACGTCGTTCCACCGAATGAGGCGCTTCCAAATTCCATTTTTGTCTTTGATGACGTGGCATGTGACAAGCAAGACGTCATAAGAGAATACTTTGCAATGGGCCGCCACGCACATGTCGACTGTTTCTATCTCTGTCAGACGTATGCAAAGATACCGAAGCATCTTATACGTGACAACGCAAATCTGTTGATCCTGTTTAAACAGGATGGAACCAATCTGAAACATGTATACAATGATCACGTAAACACTGACATGTCATACGAAGATTTCTGTGAATTATGTCGTACTTGTTGGCAGCAAAAACTGAGTCGACAAGGCACACAGGGGATA
>NW_012026784.1:3430986-3433148 GCF_000956235.1 Wasmannia auropunctata
TTGAAACATGTATACAATGATCACGTAAACACTGACATGTCATATAAAGATTTCTGTGAATTATGTCGTACTTGTTGGCAGCAAAAGTATGGATTTCTAGTGATAGATAAGGACTGCGCTCTTAGAGATGGACGATACAGAAAAGAATTTAACGAGTTCGCGGTACCGTAACGTGGTTAGTTGTAGTCGATACGTCAACTATGCAACGTTCCCTCAACATGGATAGCATAAAAAATCGCGAGAGAATAGCGAAGCAGATCGCGAAAACAAGCGAGTCGATTCGCAAGAAGCATCGCGCTCTGAAAACTGGTAGAATAGACGAGGATATCGCGTTGGAGAGACGCTTTAAACCCATCGTCGAACCTCTGAAACAGATCGCCGAGCATGCCGTTGGCGAGGAATCGATCGAGAGAGAGGCCGACGTAGCGACGAGTGTCAAGAGAGAGGCCGACGCAGCGACGAGTGTCAAGAGAGCCGAGACCGACGCTGCGCCGAGTGTCAAGAGGAAGAAGGAAAGCGTGGATAGCGATACCGAGGATGACGACAAATGGTTCAGAGTCGCGTCAACGCCTAAGCAAACGCCGCGCAAAAAGCAAAAAAAATGGAACGTCGCGTTACCCACGCTCAGTTCTGTGTCAGTGATAGAACCGCCGGCGGATGCATCGACGGAACAACCGACGGTACTACCGCGGGAGGAGTTCTTTGCGTCGACACCTTTACCTTCGCTCGAAACGACCGTCAGAGAGAGCATGCGATCGCGACGGAGTCGCGATGCGTTGCACAGTCAACTGGGGCCGCTTGGGCAAAAGTACATGGACCTGTTCCTCGGTCAGGACAGAAAGAGGGAAATCGATCACTCGAACGGTATCTATTTCGGCAACGATGGACGTTTAATGCTCGGCGACAAACAATTCGATCTTGAAAAGGATGATGCTATACTCGTGGACAATGTAAGGTACCGCGGCACGCCAGGATTGTACGAATTGATCTTCATGAAAAAGCCCGATAGACAATCCATCACTCTTCCCGACAACATGACGTACAAGAGTATAATTATGGCAACGAACCTCTACAACCGTGCCTACAAAGAGGGCGAACGCATTAGGGGCAACAGGGGAACGAAGTACACGGAGTTTATCAAGCCACTCGTATCCGAGCATCTGAAACGTAGAAAGGGACTGGGCTTGCCTGTCGCCATGACGTTGACGAACAACGAGATCGATTACGTTCATTGGGACGATCCCAACGAACTAGTGGATCGCCTCCGATTGCTCGACGCTTCTCGTCGAGCAGGCAACAACGCTCATGATAACGAGATTCTATCGATAATCGAGGAACTTCGCGAAGCCGGCTTTATTATAAATTAAATTGTATGCGATACGAATCATTTAGTCAACATTGAAATGCCGATCAACAAATTTGGAACTTCGCTCGAAAAAAGCGGAGTGGAACCATATCACCAATGGAGCGGATTTCTCAGAAATTACGTGCGCGATAACGCTCTTTGCGTGGTCGCAGCTGACTTTGACGCAAAGTCGCGCAAGATTCGACGCGTAGCGCTACCTGTGGATGATGATGATGCCGCCAGCAAACGATACGTGCTACAGTGCATGCATATGTTGAAAATTCAGCAGGATGAAATCAAGAAGACGTTAGACACGCTTCAAATAACTGTAAATGAGCTTAAAAAAGTAGTTGATGAAACGAAAGATTTCATACGTGTCATGAAGAATAAAAAAAGTAAATAAGATTGTACATTGGATTTCTGTGTCATTTTGCACGTTGTGTGCCGCGACCAAGCATGTCTGAGAAGAAAAACGTTGAGAAACGGAGGCTGATCGAGGAACTGCACGCTCCGGCGAGGAGAAATTTTCCGCGAAGACGCGTCATAGTTTACGGATATGATGACCTATGGCAAGCAGATTTGGTTGAGATGCGACCTTACACGCGTTTCAACAAAGGTTACCACTACATTCTTACCGTTATCGATGTATTCAGCAAGTATGCATGGGCTGTACCGCTCACAACCAAGAGTGGAAATGAGATGGCTAAAGCAATTTTCAAGATAATTCGAAACGATGGAAGATGTCCAAAAAATTTGCAAACCGACATGGGAAAGGAATTTTACAACGTAAACGTAGCAGAAACTCTTAAAAAAACAT
>NW_012026784.1:3433168-3433996 GCF_000956235.1 Wasmannia auropunctata
TTGGTATAAAATTTTTAGATTTGATGCATCTCCATTTGCATCCGTGCAGCTTTGTAAAGAATCAGTAAATAATTTAATGAATTATGGGTGTTGAAAGTAGAGACTTTAAGCTTTAAAATGCTTTTTTGATCATTCCGATACGATCATTTTTGATGAAGTTACACTCTCTTGAAATTTGCCTATTTTTAGTGATCAAAATGGGTGATGTTTTAATTTTGCTGTCAAGTGTATTATACTCTATCCGGATTTACGTGGGACGTAATGTTAAAACATATGCGAATCAATTTTGAATTGTTGACTAACATTGACATGGTTATGTTCGTCGAACGCGGTATACGCAGTGGTCTGAGTCAATGTTCCAAGAGATACGCGCGGGCCAACAATAAGTACATGCAGTCATACGATCCATCGAAACCGTTGTCGTATTTAATGCATTTCGATGTAAACTATTTATATGGCTGGGCAATGTGTCAACCATTGCGGTACAGAGATTTTCAATAGGTCAACGACGTAACAAATTTTAATGTTATGGATGTTGCATTAGATTCCACGATTGGCTATATTCTAGAGGTAGATTTGGAATATCCGCAAAATTTTCACGACGCGCACACTGACCTACCGTTCTATCCGACGTGCGATAAGCCGCCCGGCAAGCGGCAGAACAAGCTCCTCGCAACCGTATACGATAAGAAGTGTTACGTCATACATTATCGCATTCTGCAACAGTGCACTCGTCACGGCCTCCGTATCTCAAAAATTCATCGCGTATTGCAATTCGCGCAATCCCCATGGCTTCGTGATTATATCGAACTAAATACGAAATTTCGA
>NW_012026784.1:3434016-3435040 GCF_000956235.1 Wasmannia auropunctata
ACTTCATACGTCCTACAAATGGCTGGACATCGGAATCAACGCTGGACCTTTGTCCACGATCGATCTGACGATCGGTGACAATCGCGGCAACGGCATCGTTCTGTCTTACGAAACTTGGAGAGCGCTGATGGATAGACGCGCGGACGTCGAGCGACTCATGCAGTCAACTCCGACATCATCGTCATCGTTATCGATCTGTGACTTGACAGTGCGACTCGTGAAAATACGCGACGACAACATCGTTGCAAAATTGGCAACGCGCGACGCTTTTATTTATATGAAGCCTGCAACCGTGCTGTTCACGTTCGAACTGGAGTATTGCATCGAGAATATATACATCGACTTGCGGCAAACTGTAATTACCGTTAACAATCGGTACAACGCATTCGTATCTTTCCTGCGACAGAATTGCATTACGAATAGATACGACGCGGCGAATATTCTGCGTAAAATGTGCGACAAGAATTCGAGCGTCGAGTGCGAATTGGTGGCGTACGGTTTGAACGCTATTGTACGCGACGCGTTTCACAACGAATAATTTTTATATGTATCTTTTCTATATGTACGCTTTGAATATTATTGATACGTCGAATAATGACGAATAAATAACGTATCTTTTACTCCATCTTTACGATTATTTTTTCACATCCTTTCCATTAGTAAAAATACCAATGTATATAAGAATACTACTTATACTACTATATAGGAAGTAAACCGAACACGCGCACACATATGCGGTTCCGTGTGACATTTCGACGGGATCAACCATGCCAGTGGAGACCGCGTGCGCATGGCGGCTACGCGGCAGCGTGCGCGTAAGCGAGCAAGCATGGCAGCGGTGCGGTAGCGTGCGTAGGAACGAGAACACGCTATAGGCGCGCTATGCGTGGAAGGGAGGACGCGCTATGGACGCGCTATGTGTGAGGGAGACCGCGTGCGCGAAAACGCGACCCACGAACGCGGCCCGCGACGGCGCGGGGGCGCGGCGGGGCCCCGCGAAATCATTGTTTACGTAAACATACAT
>NW_012026784.1:3435060-3440356 GCF_000956235.1 Wasmannia auropunctata
TGACTAGACTCGAGGCCACGAAATCATGACCCCGATTTTGCCGAGCGGTCCGATGTAGGATAGAGTTCTCACCGGAGTTCCGTGATGTCACGGGAGAGGCAGCGCAACCACGACCTCTGTTTCCTCTGGATAAGTGGTGGAGCGGAGCTCAGCCGAGCGATGTGACTCGTTTGCTGGGCTGGCGAAAAAAAAGTTTTTTTTAAAAATAGTTTTGCTGTTACTCATTTTCCGGATGCAATGCGGAGTGCCATGCGAGTCACTTGTAATTCTTATCTAGCTCGTTTTTACTATTAATTATCGCAATTCTAAAGTGAAACTATTAGTCAACTGCTAATTTAATTCACGTAAAAAAAACGCTACGTTTTTTCTAATTAATTTACGCATTATTAATCCCCGGATGATTTTCTAGCTGTTTCGCGAGGCAATAGCGCGACAAGAAAAAATGGAAACAATGGGATTTAATCTTTAGCCAACCCTACACGCGTCCCGTTATGCCATTTTGCGCTAGCGATACCGTATCCCAGGCACTGTCAAATTTTATTAGCGTGGCGGGTATGTTTTGTTTCCGCGGCGTTTCCGCGCAAAAAAAACTGTGAGAGGAGCCGTGTCAGTTTTGCTGGCTTCCTCCGAGATCCCATATGACATTAAAGCTCCATCACGTCGCGCGCCGAGGATAAAGTCACATCCATCACATTCGCGCACGGAATAAACGCGTCATTTATCTTTCGATTGAACTTGAAGATTCTCAAGACGAATTATCCAGTCTTTGCGTCATTGCGAAGTCGTACCGCAGCGGCTACGGAATTTAACTCCCAGCATGCTTTCCTAGAGAAGACATCGATATCGAGCAGTGTCACATCTTCAGCCGCGGCGTTTGCGGGTTGATGCTATTCGATGCGGTTGTAACTTCTTTTGTCGGAATACAATAAAGTGCGTGTCACGCGATTAACATCGGAAGTGGCGTACAAGTGTCGCGTGATCGTTGTATTCTTGATATAATTAGATATAATTAATGTCAAAGGCTTATTGGTAAGCCAGCTTCTTCTTAGCAATAAATTTTACTTTTTTCATGTTTTATTTTTCTTTTGAGGCTTCTTGTCTATCACTGTTTCTTATATGTCCTGTGCTGTCGTTTGACTTAGAAGCAATACCGGATGGACCGGCTTGTTGTATCAAATCAGTGTCACCCACTCGGGATGTTACAGGGTAATTAGTTCTTAAATTTTTTATGAATTGTAACTGTATGTTGAAGGTCTTTGTAGCTGATTTTGAAGTGATTGCGTAGCTTGAACTGATGTTGAACTCAGTGAAAGGCGAGCAGTTACTTTAAACATAAACCGATTATATTTATTTGTGTTGCTTGTTACACGTGTGAGCATAGACTCCTGAAGTCAGTGACTGACTGAAATGCGCATGAAGCGAGCGGATGAGAAAATGTGTGAGTGTATTGTTTCAGTGACTGACTGTAATGCGCATGAAGCAAGCGGATGAGAAAATGTGTGAGTGTATTGGAGCAGATTTGGTCTTCAAAAAAGTACGATAGCTTTATTATTTAACTGCAATAGTTTTGTTAATATATTTTTTATAGTGCGCGATGAGCTTAATAATTCTGGACTCAATGAATTATTTACAATGATGGCCATACGTTCCAAGTACCAGACACGGCGGATGCGCGACTACCTGGAGGGTTACTCGTTCATGGTCATCACGGATCACCAATCCCTACGATGGTTAAAAAAATTAGACGCGCCCACCGGCTGGCTCGGACGATGGGCCTTTGAACTCCAGCAATATGACATGGAGATCAAATATAGAAAAGGAGCGCTGAACCGGGTCGCGGATGCGCTGTCGCGCCTAGTAAACGTGGCGGCTGTTACTTCACCGTCATGCCCATAGTACCGCCGAATGTTAAAACGCGTACAGGAAGAACCGCAAACCGTCTCGGACTACGACATACGCGAAGGAAAACTATTCCGGCACATAATACACGACTTAAACTTCAAAGACACACCGGCAGAGGAACAGTGGAAAGAATGCGTACCACGGAAACTACGAACCGAAATTCTACAACAAAATCACGATGACGTAACGGCCGGCCATTTTGGGATTACGCAAACTATCGCCCGCATTGCGCAAAATTATTACTGGCCGGGCATGTTCCGCGAAATCATGACATACGTCAGGAAATGCGAGAACTGCCAAAAATTCAAGGCAAACCAAGCAAAGCCAGCTGGGCTGGCACATGCCATCCCCGTGATCCGCCCTTGGCAGCAGGTAACAATGGATCTGGTAGGCCCCCTACCCCGATCAAAGAAGGGAAACACGTGGTTGCTCAATATACAAGATAGATTCACAAAATGGGTGGAAATGTGCCCCCTGCGCCGCGCCACCGCCCCGGCAGTTACAGACTGCATCGAGAAAAATCTCATTTATCGGCACGGATGCCCAGAAAGTATCCATTCGGATAACGGCACCCAGCTGCGCGCCAAACAATTGACAGAGCTTCTCTCCGCATTCCGCATAAAACACACGTTCACCCCCATACACGCCCCACATTGCAACCCCGTCGAACGAACCAATCGGACGTTAAAGACAATGATCGCACAGTTTGTCGGCAAGAACCACAAAAATTGGGACGAACGAATACCGCAACTACAATTTGCATACAATTCCGCGAAACACGAAGCAACGAAATATATCCTCGCGTTCCTAAACCTCGGACGGAAACTCGCGCCACTCGGCACACCGTACGCAATAACGCGGGCCGCCGCCTCGCCACCTAGCGTCAAGCAAAAACACCTCGAGGAGACTTTTAAACTCGTAAGAATCAACCTCGCGCGCGCGTTTCAGACTCAGCAAAAATATTACAACTTGCGTCGCCGAGCATGGCTACCGCGAATCGGGGAGTGGGTATGGAAACGCGAGTACCCACTCTCCAATAAAACGGCTGCATTTAACGCTAAACTAGCCTCGAAATTCGCGGGCCCTTTCGGAATAAAACAAATCATATCGCCCGTCATCGTAAACCTACGCAACCGCAACGGGCGATGGGCAAGACACATACACGTCCAAGACTTAAAACCCGCACTCATGGAAAACACGGGGGACGAAGACGAGGACACCCCCTCCATAGCCGGTCTTGACAAACAAAACAATGACGCTGACAGTATCCGTACTAAATACGAAGCGTAAACAGGCGACCCCCCCCCCCAAACCCACCAAAAACACACGACAGGGCGAGAGCCACACCGAAACCCATCCGACTCACTCGAGCTACAGACATGGAGCACAGCGAAATCATCGCAGTAATTGACGACCTCCTACAGGAGTACGATCCCGAACACCCGGAGATCGACCCCTGGATCCGGCGACTACACCTGAACCAATCGCCAAATGAGGTAACCAGCTCGCAAATACCGAAACACGAGGACCCCCGCGTACCGGCACAAAAAAACGTGCCGATCGTGGGCTGTATCGTACAACGGTCCGACGCGCAGCAACGGGCGAAGCGAGCCTGGATGACGGAACCACCACCGCCGCCTCCAAAAAGACGACCACCGCCACCACCGGCCCCGGTCGCAGCAGAACGGCCGACGCTGACACCCGCAAGGGTAATGGGGCCCCTACCGCCACCACAGATCCCGGTGCAAGTCGAGCCAGGGCGAATAGTGGAGGTTCCCCATTTCTCCGCCCACGTTTCACAAAAATGGACAGCCTGGAAGGAAGGGAAACGCTGGAGGATTCGGTTCAACGGAGATGGATCCGTTCGAAACATCCGCCGTTTGGATTAGTGCCTCTAAATTCAGGCACTCAGCAAGAGGGGGGTGATATAACAATGCGAGTACAAAATCGACATCGTCATCGCGCTACCCGGCCGCGGCCGGATGCCTGGCAAAAACATCAGCCGGATGCCGCCCCATCAAACACCTGCGGGGCGATGACAGGCGCACTGCGCCCACACTTCTCAAACCGTTATGTAAGCGATCGGTTACCAGCGAGCGCGCGGTCGCAAATAGAACGGTGCGCGCACGCCATTGCCACCCCGGTACACGCGCACCCAAAACCTGGCACCCCGGTCGCCACGGCGGAATGGGGCCAATAGCGATAACACCCTACCGACGCCGGGGGTATAAAAGGCCGGGGACGAGAAGGATCTTTTTTCGCCAGCTTAGCGAGCGAGTCACATCGCTCGACTGAGCTCCGCTCCGCCACTTATCCAGAGGAAACAGAGGTCGTGGTTGCGCTGCCTCTCCCGTGACATCACGGACCTCCGGTGAGAACTCCATCCTACATCGGACCGCTCGGCAAAATCGGGGTCATGATTTCGTTCTAGTCATCTAGACACCGGACACGCAGAGGTTCGACTCCCGTCCTCCGTATCTACGCCGCGAAGAGGGTAGCGATTGCGCTACCACGGCTGGGACACGGCCAGCGTACGAAGCACCCGCTCCGAACCGTGCCGACACCCGCGTGCCGCCCGTCCGACCGCCCCCGCCGACGCGAATACAGGGCCGAGACCCCGCATAATAAATGCGCGTTGTGTAAATAATTGTAAATACGTGTCCGTTCGTGCGTTTATAAACTAATGTAATAGGGCCTCTATTCCAGGGAGAATACCTGATAATCGTTACTATAGAATAAAGGTAAATTACTGCCAGAAATCTCGAGGCACCGTTTTCTTCGATCCCGCGCCTTTCTCTTCCGCACGAACTACGTTTTAGCCCTGGCTCCGACGAGCTAGCCCGAGCGCTAAAACGGACGGTTGTCACATCGGGGTATACTCCTAAAGCTTAGATCGGGGTAGTTTAACAAACCAATCTACGTGGGTATGTGTATCCTCGACATATCTAAGACTTGTTTGTACTAATTTCATCACGACTACATGCAAGCTTCTTTTCAATAAAAGTGTAAAGTAATGTACACCGATACTGATAGTCTTATTTACCATATCGAATGCGACGACGTTTATGAAATCATGAAGCGTGATATTAGGAAATTTGATACGAGCGATTACGCGGTTAATAATGTGTATGGTATTCCGCTCGCTAATAAAAAGGTTCCAGGTCTGATGAAGGATGAAAACACAATCATGACCGAATTCGTCGGGCTTAGAGCAAAGCTGTATGCCTTGCGTGTTGATGGTAAAAAAGATACAAAAAAGGTAAAAGGTGTCAAGAGTAATGTCGTAGCAAAATCGATAATATTTAACAATTACGTGCGATGTCTTCTGGACGAAACTGAAATGACGCGACAGCAATCTTGCATAAGATCAAAGTTGAGATCGGAAGAGCACACG
>NW_012026784.1:3440376-3442504 GCF_000956235.1 Wasmannia auropunctata
GTGAACAGTGAGAAAAAAATATACAAGAGAAACATGAACTACTACGTTTCAATTCAAGAGGATAAATTGTGTGAGAGACCGTAAGTATTTATATAATTTTTTTATTTCTTAAATATGTCTTCAGTTACTTAGATGTATTCTTTTTACAGTAATTCGTCTCATACCTCGAGACCTCGGTATACGCCTCATATTTTGGGAAGAAGATTCGCTTTGACAACAACAGCTTACAAATATCTTGATGTTGGAATCAGCGTGGGACCTGTGTCATCTGTAGAGCTGCTTATTGGTGACAACCGAGGAAATCAAATAATTCTGCCTTATGCTGGTTGGAAAGCGTTTGTCGAAAGACGTGCTGACATCGAACAACACTTGCAGTCTGCTGAGGTATCATCATCATCATCGCTAAAGATTCACGATTTGACCGTACAACTTGTAAAAATGTACGAGTCGAATATTGTAAAATTAACTTTACGCGATACATGTATGCACATGAAGCCGTCAACTATGTTATTCATGCTTGATCTTGAACATTGTATCAAGCATGTGTACTTTGAATTAAGCCAAAAAATTTGTTGCGTAAACGAAAAATATCAGTATTTTGTAAGCTACATACGCGACAATTGTATTGCGAATAAATATGATGCGATAAATATTTTGTGTAAAATATACGACAAAGCTTCACCTGTGGATTGTGAACTAATAGCTTATGCTTCTAATAATATTGTGTATGATGCGATACATAAATAAAATGTGTATTAAACATACATCATATGTTAAAACATTATTCTTTTCGTTCCTATTTCCTTAGAATTAAAATTTAAAAAAGCGTTCTATTGCATGATGAAGAAAAAAAAATTCCAACGGGTGGGAGGGAGAGAGAACGTGAACCTTCCAATGAGTGGGAAAGAGAGAGAACATGCGGTTGAGAAAAAATGTGAACCTTTGACCAAAATGGCGGCACTGCCAACGTGGTGGCGCTGCGCTCGAAAATGGCGGCGGCGGACCACGTGGTGGCGGTGGACCCTCGCGAGCCCGGCACTGCTAACGTGGTGGCGCTGCGCTCGAAAATGGCGGCGGCGGTGGACCACGTGGTGGCGGCGGACCCCCGCGGGCCCCACCAAGAAAGAATATCGTTAATAATTGATTACAACTTAATTATTAAATTGATTAATTAAATACCATTTAATTGATTGATTAAACGGTATTTAATTGTCTGATTAATTATCAATTAATTGATGAATTATTATTTAATTGCTTAATTAATTATCATTTAATAGCATAATTAATTATTAATTAATCGATAGATTAAAAAATGGTATTTAATTGATTGATTAATTATTAATTAATCGATAAATTATCAATTAATCGATAGATTATCTATTAATTGATTGATTAATTATCTATTAATTAAATTAATTAACCCCTTTGATTAACCCTTTTGACCTACATCCCCTTCCCCTTGACCTACATTCCCCCCACTCTTGACCTTGACCTACATTTGGTCCAGAATCCTCCTTATATTACTACTTATATAAATTATTTTATTTAAAATATTTGTAAATTTTCTGAATAAATTCATCATTTGCACGAATATATTTTTCGAAACTTCGAAGCTTCGAAGGTACCTTAAACTTCGAAAGGTCGAAGTTAACTTCGAAGCTTCGAAGTCTTTCGAAGCTTCGAATATTCGAAGTAGGTGAAAAGTAACAGCCCTACTAGAAAGAACGCTATACGAACGACTTACTATCATATAAAAATTGTAACTTTACAAAAGTTATGCACATCTCTCTGTTGTTTAACAAAAAGATAATATTTCTTATTGATCATTGTGTTTACAATAATGTTAGAACCGTTTAATTTATTACATTTTATTACATTTATTAAGTCCATCTCTATTAATTTACGATATAAGAAGAGGTGACCACTTATACTATACGGGAATTCTTTGTATATGATTATACGATTATACGATAATATTTCTCATTTCTTTAAACTTGACTTTCAGTTTAAAAGACAATGTAAAAATTATTTTTTGAATTATTTTTTATGTAAATACACTCAGCTGCAAAAAAAGCGGTACGTCACTGAAAAATTAGGAAAAATTTACCAAATTTTAAATGATCATAAC
>NW_012026784.1:3442524-3443723 GCF_000956235.1 Wasmannia auropunctata
GCGTGCGTGCGTGCGTGCGTGCGTGCGTGCGTATCACAGTAGAAATAAAAACGGAATGAGTGTGTCTTCCCTGTAAACATCCATATGTTGTTCCGTACGCATCCTTCTTTCGAGAGAATTTCATCTTTATGCAAGATAATGCTCAACCACATATTGCGAGAAGAGTAATTGATTTTCTCAATAAAATTGCCATAAATCGACTCGAATGACCAGCGAATAGTCCAGACCTAAATCCCATTGAACACGTATGGGAAAATCTTAGCAGGAAAGTGCGAATCACGTACCGGGTTCCTCAATCACTGCAAAAACTTCAGAGAATTTTCGAAAACGAATAGAATGCAATTACACAGAATGAAATTAAAAGACTAATAAGGAGTATGTCTGATTGCATGAATGAGGTAATACGCGCACAAGAAGGTCATACCCACTATTAATACATAAGCATGAGCGCTCGCGTGCGCGCGCACACACACACACACACACACACACACACACGAGCGCGCGCGCGCACACACAAAATGAGATTCAATTCCGACCCGTCAAACTTTATGCAGCTCATATTGGGATGAAAACCAACTTGAGCTAATGACGGCGGTACCTTAAATGTGGGCTAACTCAGTGAAAAATAATCGTATCGAACTCTGTAAAAAAGAATTTTAAAGATAAAAGTCCATACTTTCATGTGCATTTTGTTCCATTGAGCTGCGATACCTGATTCACGTTGTGCATCGTCGCAAACTCGCACCTTTGATAACAAATTTTACATCTTCTCATTACGTCATCCACCATTTTGTAAAAAATTATCGCTTATAACTGCCGTTCAAATATTCTTAAAGTGGACACTTGAAGCTTCATTTTGCTTTTTTAAACATATTTTTATCTTCATTATTTACCAAGTTATGATCATTTGAAATTTGATAAATTTTTCTTAATTTTTCAATGATGTACTTTTTTTGCAGCTGAATGTTAAAACGAAAAGAATCAAAGGTCAATAAAACAAACAAAATACATATCATATCATTTAAAATTTGATAATATTAAAGTTGGACGTTTTGACTTGACTAACAAGGGAACCTCGCGAAGTGTCAAATTCTGATCTTAACGAAACTTTTTATACATGTAGGTTACCTAAATAGATGAATTTAGAAATTAGCAGTTGCGGCCCAAAAACGATTTAAAGGGATGAAACCACCCCTTAT
>NW_012026784.1:3443743-3445272 GCF_000956235.1 Wasmannia auropunctata
TATCTAAATATAGTGCATTTATCTAAATGTTATTTTTCCTTAAATAAATTAGTGCCTGTTTTCTTTACTATATTTGAACGTATACATTTTATATCATAGGTACATGATACAAAATAGTTTATAACATTTATACATATATTGCTTTTAATTTTAAGACGAATTTATTATTAGTTCTTGTTATCGTTTTTATAGTAATTGTTTTTTGATATCGATATTATTTGTTATGCTATCTTTTGTTATGCTATTGTTTTTTATTTGAAACAACTTATTATTGATGTTATTTTTCCCGAAAGAGCAAACTCTATAAAGAATTCTATTAAAAATTTAGAGATAATAATGACATGAATTAAAATATTTTGACATTTTTTAATTAAAAAAAAAAATATTTAAAAAAATATAAATTATACTTTAAAAATAACTACTCTTGGCTTTAATAGAAATTACATATTAGTCATATTATTTTAGATAAAATATCCATTAAATAGGCGACTTCAACAAAATGTAGAAATTAATATAAATTTGCTGTTTTTATCATTTATTAGTTTTAAAAACTTGCATTTATTGCCAAAGATATTGCAAAGAAAAGTTAGTGCTATCTTGAAATTAAGATCAAGATAATATAAAACAATAAAGGAAGATAACAAATACGTTTCTAAACTAAATAACTAAATTAAATACATAAGATTATATTAGATTAACTTACCATTGATGACACTAGATTTAGCATCTGCAGAAATATAATGATTTTTAAATTGAAATGCACATTTTAAGTGTGTAGTTTGCCAAAACTTGTCTGTAATAACTTCTTGCCATTTACCAGGTTCTAAAACATTTCGCAAGCGATAGTACGTTTTTCCATTAACTCGACGATTGTACACTTTTTGTGTCAATAGATTTGTAAAATCTTTTCTAAGTAAGGAAATGACAAGGAAATTCTCCTGAATGTTAATATCTGATGATATATTGGCAGATATTTCATTCCAATTTGAGCTGTCTGTTAGTACACTCTCATTCGCGAAAACAGATTTGTCATTATATGAAAGTTTATTAAAAATTATACCTTTTATGTCACATATGATATATCTTTAATATAAATATTTCCACGTAAATACTCTATTTATCATAAATCGAAAATCAGAGAGGAGTTAGGCCCATATATGGCACACAAAACTTAAAATAAACAAAAACTTAAAAAATTATTGCACGAGTAATGCAAATATTTAAAATTAAAAAATAAAAATTTTTTCCATTATTCTTAAAGTAATTTAAAAAAAAATCTTTTTCTTTTGTATAATCATCTGCAATTGTATATGCATTTTAGTTTGGTTCCGTTGGCCTAGAAACAAAAAAATTAAAAATTATTTAAATAATGAAGTATTTAATCGAACTAAAATAATGCATAGTATATTATTTTTTCTGTATTCTTATAATTTCTGATTTTATAATATATATGAGTATTAATGTAAATATACATATACATATATATAAATATATATATATATATATATATATATATATACACACAGTGC
>NW_012026784.1:3445292-3446651 GCF_000956235.1 Wasmannia auropunctata
CGTTTTGTAAACCTCGGGCCATCTGCTGTAAGCGTCGACGACGACCAAGTAGTAGAAGTTGTTGATGGGACCGGCAAAATCGATGTGGATGCGTTTCCATGGTCCGCTCGGTTGTGGCCATGCTCGGAGTGTGCATTTGATTTGCGATTTTAAAACAACAGCGCATTCTTCGCAATGCCTGACGAAGTTCTCAATGTCTCGAGCGATGCCATGCCAGAAGAGTTGACTGCGAGCAAGCAGTTGCATGCGTGATATTCCTGGGTGGCCGTTGTGGAGCTCTTGAAGAATTTTCTCGGGATACTGCTGTGGGATGAAGATTCTGTCTCGTGCAAAAATGCAATCCTCGATGATTATCAACTCGTTTCGTTGGTCGAAAAATGCCGCGACTTCTGGATTGATGATCTGACATCGTTTCATGGGCCAGCCGTTGCGTGTGTATTGAATCACTTGTTGAAGTGCCTGGCTGTCGCGTGTTGCCTGCTGGATATCGTTGAAATTCACCGGAAGCTGTTTTGCTGTGTCGATGGCAAAGCATGATAACGAATCGTCATTGCAGATAGCTGCAATGACTGTATCCTCTTCCGGCTTCGAGTGCGATGCGATGAGACGAGAGATAAAGTCTGCGTAGCCAAAGCTCTCGGTGTCCATGTAGCGAATCTTGAAGTCATAAGCGAGGAGTGTGAGGGCGTAGCATTGCAGTCGGCTTGCTGTGTGGACCGGGATGCCATTTTTTGAGCCGAAGATTGCGAGGAGCGGCTTGTGGTCGGTCTGGAGCTCGAAATGTCTGCCGTAGATGTACTTGTGGAATTTCTTGACAGCAAAAGTAAGCGCCAAAGCTTCGCGCTGGACCTGTGGGTAGCCTCGCTCGGCCGAGTTGAGTGAAGTTGCTGCGTAAAAGATCGGATGAAGTGTTCCGTCTTGAAATTCATGCATCAAGACAGCACCAATTCCGTAGCTTGAAGCATCGGCTGCGACTACAATTTTCTTTTTCGGGTCGTAATGCGTGAGGACCAGGTCAGACATCAGCAGTTCCCGAAGTTGTTGGAACGCTCGTTTTTGTTCCTCCCCCCAGACGAACTTGATTTCTTTCCTGAGAAGCTCGTCGAGTGGGCCTCGTAAGTCCTTCATGTCGGCGATGAACTTTGCGTAGTAGTTGATTGCGCCGAGGAAAACTCGTGTTGAGTGGACGTCTGTTGGCCGTGGAATATTTTTGATGGTCTTAATGTTCTTAGGATCTGGACGGATGCCTTTTGCGTCAACAATGTATCCACAGAAGGGGATTGATGTGCGAGCGAATGAACACTTCTCAATGCGGAGCTTGAGACCGTAGTCTTGAATGCGGCTGAGTGTTTCGTTGAG
>NW_012026784.1:3446671-3447055 GCF_000956235.1 Wasmannia auropunctata
TGTTGCAGGCTTCATATAAATAAAAGCGTCGCGCGTTGCCAATTTTGCAACGATGTTGTCGTCGCGTATTTTCACGAGTCGCACTGTCAAGTCACAGATCGATAACGATGACGATGATGTCGGAGTTGACTGCATGAGTCGCTCGACGTCCGCGCGTCTATCCATCAGCGCTCTCCAAGTTTCGTAAGACAGAACGATGCCGTTGCCGCGATTGTCACCGATCGTCAGATCGATCGTGGACAAAGGTCCAGCGTTGATTCCGATGTCCAGCCACGTTTGTAGGACGTATGAGTCAATGCCAATCGCCTTCTCAAAATGCGTGGCACGTTCGATGACACGCTCGATGGACTGAAAAGAGAAAAAAGAAAACGGATGAGTTATATG
>NW_012026784.1:3447075-3447531 GCF_000956235.1 Wasmannia auropunctata
AGATACATATGATAAGGCACTAGACAAATTAAAATTAGCTGAACATACCTCCGACGTAGATGGACAGATAAAATAATAGTCTTAAAAAATCTAGACATCATCGTGCCAAAAAAATTATAACTTCTTCTTCTGAAAGTTCAACTGATGAAACAAATAGTGATCAATTGAAGACTCGTACAGATTTTCCTACAGTACCAAATGATTTAAATAAAAGGACAATGATTTTTGGAACACAGGAAAGTGTTAAGACCACTGAAAAGTGTTAAGAATGAAACTGATATTCAGTGCGAAAAAAAAAAAGATTTGCCTGCAACTTCTTCATGTAATAAGTCTGTACATTTACAAAAGCCTACAGGCTTAAATCAAGACTCTGTCAAAAAAATGTCAAATATAACAACATCTACATCCACATCAGATGCTTGCAATGTTAATGATATATATTTGGGCAAGTATAAT
>NW_012026784.1:3447551-3450574 GCF_000956235.1 Wasmannia auropunctata
TTACGAATTTTCGAACATTAGCCACGAATGAATTTGAAAAAAATTTGTACAAATTAATGAATAATGCGGTATTTGGCCAATCCATGGAAAATGTGCACAATCACGTCGATGTGCGGCTTTTAACGAAATGGGAAGATAGATTTGATGCTGAGGCGATGATCGCAAAACCGAATTTTCATAGTCGTAGCGTCTTTTCGGAGAATCTGGTCGCGGTAGAAATGCGCAAACTCGAGGTCAAGTTTAACAAACCAATCTACGTGGGTATGTGTATTCTCGACTGTATGAATTTCATCACGACTACATGCTACCTTCTTTTCAAGAAAAATGTAAAGTAATGTACACCGATACTGATAGTCTAATTTCCCACATCGAATGCGACGATGTTTATGAAATCATGAAGCGTGACATTAGGAAATTTGATACGAGCGATTACGCGGTTGATAATGTGTACGGTATTCCACTCACTAATAAAAAGGTTCCGGGCCTGATGAAAGACGAAAACAATGGTGCAATCATGACCGAATTCGTCGGGCTTAGAGCAAAGATGTATGCCTTGCGTGTTGATGGCAAAAAAGATACAAAAAAGGTAAAAGGTGTCAAGAGTAATGTTGTAGCAAAATCGATAACATTTAACGATTACGTGCGATGTCTGCTGGACGAAACTGAAATGACGCGACAGCAATCTTGCATAAGATCAAAGTTGCACGAACTGTATACGATATCCGCGACGAAGCTCGTTCTAAATCCGTACGATGATAAACGATACATTGAGGCCAATTCTACCGATCATTCTACCCTGCCATGGGGACATTATAAGATACCATTGTAAATGAAAACTCGTATACTTGTAATAAACATATATAGTATATTTGTAATAATCTCATATATTTTTAATAAACATAATATTTTATGCATATAATGAAAAAAACAATTTGTGATATAAATTTATTTTACAACACGTTATCCTTGTGTATCCATGAATTATGTGAATCGTCCAATCCCAACCATTTCACGTATACCTCATTCCCTCTTTTGCGCAAAACTTTTTCGACAAGGTACACGTCGGGATTAGCAACGCGATGCAGTTCGTATTTGTAGAATCCTCCGGCTATGGGATTTCCGCGAGAATCCTCCAAAAGATACGTTGCGGGATTAGTTTTCTGCATCTTGACGATTTTAAACACTTCCGTGGTCCAGTTTGGCGTGTAACCCTTGTCAAAAATTGTCTTGAATTTACTGACGCGTACCGAATCACCCACTTTGAATCGTGCGGGTGCGGCGATCTTTACGCGGTTATACACCGTGGTTAAGAGCTTGTTGGCGATTGCGGGAGTGACGTCGATGGGTCGCATACCGATAGTTCGATGCTTTCGCGCGTTGTATTCAGACATGAGACACGGTAGCAAATCGATCCATCTATAGTTTCCATTGTGTGTAAACTGCTTCCACATGTTGTTTTTCAACGTACGGTTGAACCGCTCGACGACTAATGCTTTCATTACGGAATATGTAGAATAGTGATTGATGTTATGTTTCTTTAAGAGATTCTGTACGTTGACGTTATAAAATTCCTTTCCCCTATCAGTCTGTAAATTTTTCGGGCATCTTCCATCGTGTCGAATTATCTTTGCGATTGCTTTAGTCATCTCACTTCCGCTTTTGGTCTTGACAGGTACGGTCCATGCATGCTTACTCAGCACATCGATAACGATGAGAATGTAGTGGTAACCTCTGTTGAATCGCGTGTAAGGACGCATCTCGACCACATCCGCCTGCCACAGGTTATCGTATCCGCAAACTATGACGCGTCTTTGTGAAAAATTTCTTCTCGTGGGAGCGTGCAGTTCCTCGATCAGCTGCTGCTTTTCGAGACTTTTCTATTTAGACATGTTCGAGTCTTTTCTATTCAGCGCGATGACGTGTTTCTTGAATCGATTTTCGAAGCTCGTTAATCAGAATTTGCATATTATTTTGAAACGCGGTAATCTTTTTCTCGATTTCGTCCTGTCGGTCTCTCAAAACTTGCATCGTCTGTTGCATGAAACGTTTGTTGGCGACATCGCTATCATCCACCGGCAGCGCTACACGTCGAATCCTGCGTGACTTTGCGTCAAAGTCGGATGCAACTACGCAAAGAGCGTTATCGCGCACGTAATTTTTGCGTAGTCCACTCAACTGGTAGTACGAACTTGTTCCGCCTATACCGAGCGACGTCCCAAACTTGTTGATAGGCATTTCGATGTTAACTAAATGATTCAGACTGAGCCATCTAATTTATAATAATACCCGCTTCGCGAAGTTCCTCGATAATCGACAGCAATCTCGTTGTCGTGCGCATTGTGACCAGCTTGGCGCGAGGCCTCGAGCAATCGGAGGCGATCCACAAACTCGTTCGGATCGTCCCAATGAATGTACTCAATCTTGCTATTATTTACTGTCATGGTGCGCGGTATACCTTTTCCAATTTTTTTACCGCTTTTCACATCTTCTGGCAACAGGGGCGCGATTATATTCTTATGCTTGTGACCCTTGTTACCCATTATTTGACCCAACACGCTACGATCGCGTTTATACGCGTTTGTAGCTAATAGAATACTCTGATATTTCTGTAGGTCATCGTCATTGTAAACTACTTTATTTGGATAACACATGAAAATCAATTCGTAAAGTCCTTGTGTTCCAGCATAACTTTTCTCATCTATGATTATATTATCGTTTTTATCCAAGGTGATACGTTTGTTGCCGAGCTTCGTTCCCTCGTTGCTAAAATAAACTCCGTAAACGTCTATGTTAACCACTTTTTTACCGCTTAGGATCATCCCCAGATACTTTTGTCCCAAAAGACCATAGTGCATTTGTAGCTTTTCTTGCCCCTTAGATGTTTGCAATTGGTTTCGAACGGATGTTACGAGCGGCTCATTGGCGATTTCGAAAATTTCTTCAACGGAGGGAGCGTACGATTCATCATGCGATGGTAATATTTCAGACACTTCATTCAAAGTAGACGGCACAGTTTTCGAACG
>NW_012026784.1:3451617-3452441 GCF_000956235.1 Wasmannia auropunctata
TGCTGAGGGACTCGGTACTCATTGGGTGGCATACGCAAAGAGGGGCAATTGTGCTATATATTTCGACAGTTTTGGTAATCTTCGACCGCCGAAAGAATTGGTGCGATATCTACGGGACAACGAGACGCAAATCGAATTCAATCGCACGCTTTATCAACGTTACGATCAAAGCAATTGCGGTCAACTGTGTCTACAGTTTTTACAGACGGTAGATAATCTATTTAAGGACATACATTGCAACATTTAGACTCAGTATTCATTCAAACTGCTGATGTTTACGTTGACAGGCACAAATAGCATCCTCGCGGTAAGCTACTTTCCACTTGTAAATTTGAGTGATGGTGAATACGAACTCGGTCTGGCAGATTTTGAAACGTATTATACGATACCCAATGTAAATTCGTCGAATAATAAATTTTATTTCGACAAAGACGACTAGGAGATTGTAATTCCCGAAGGATCGTACGTACTGCATGATATTGCAAAATATCTGAAACGTGCAATCATACATGTTCGTCCAAACGATGCTGCGAGAAAGAAAACGAAAAGCGATGAAGAGGATGAGAACGATTACCCGCTGGTGATTCGCGCCAATAACAATACGATGAAGAGCGAGATCAAGTGCGCGTATCGGATAAATTTCATAAAATCCTGTAACATTGGATCGCTGTTGGGATTTTCATCAAATCGCATACTGGAACCACATCAATGGCATGAATCGTACGTACCAATAAGTATCATGAATGTAAACATCATTCGCATAGAGTGTAACGTAATAACTTCGTATAGCATACAACTGAGTCGACAAGGCACACAGGGGGATA
>NW_012026784.1:3452461-3452999 GCF_000956235.1 Wasmannia auropunctata
TACCGATAAATATCATGGATGTATACATCATTTAATTGATTGATTGATTGATTGTTTATTTGTATAGCGCTCTAGGATGAAATCCTTTCAAGCGCCTGACCAACATACAATCGCAGATACAAGGATAGAGTCGTACATAATAGTTTGGCAGTAAATACAATCTAATAGAGAGATAACAAAAAAATAATAACCATCATAAAATGAATAAAAGAAAATAACAAAAGATACAAAAATAAAAATAAAGTAAAAGATAAAAGAAAATAACGAAAGATACAAAAATAAAACAAAAATAAAATTAATATTAGAATTAATGTACATCAGCTTAACACATTAAATATGAAAGCATCCAAGATGAATTCAAGACTGTTATACTAGATATTGACTAGGGGCATCAATGCAAAGATCACAGCCACGTTATTCGCCTGAGTCTAGGCCAAAAAGTAAATTATGCAGCTGTCGCTTATAACCAGCCAACGTAGTAGCACCCCGAATGTTCCCAGGAAGGCTATTCCATAACTCGGCAGCAGAACAGCAGAAA
>NW_012026784.1:3453019-3454701 GCF_000956235.1 Wasmannia auropunctata
CGTTTTTATTCAAGGTAATACGTTTGTTGCCGAGCTTCGTTCCCTCGTTGACTAAAATAAACTCCGTAAACGTCGTCTATGTTGACCTACTTTTTTACCGCTTAGGACCCGCCCCCAGATATTTTTGCCCCAAAGGACCATAGTGCATTTGTAGCTTTTCTTGTCTCTCGGATGTTTGCAATTGGTTTCGAACGGATGTTACGAGCGGCTCATTGGCGATTTCGAAAATTTCTTCAACGGAGGGGGCGTACGATTCATCGTGCGATGGTAATATTTCAGACATTTCATTCAAAGTAGACGGCACAGTTTTCGAACGTTTCAGCATTGATTTAACCGGAGTGGAAGCCAGTATAGAATTGTCTAACGAGGCGCTTGATTTTTTTCGTTTGGGTGTTGGTTTCATATATCCTTCGTCTACTCTCGAAAAGAAACGATTCTTTCTCGACCAATTCATCGTCGGCGATATTTTCAGCAATTCGTTTTAGAGGCTCGATGATGGGCTTAAAGTGTCTCTCCAGCGCGATATCTTTTTTCATTTTGCCAGTTTTCAAGGCGCGATATTTTTTGCAAATGGAATCGCTCGGTTTTTCAATCTGTTGCGCTATTCTCTCGCAATCCTCCATGTCGGGAATGTTGCACAATCGATGTATCGACAACAACTAACCATGTTACAGTATCGCAAAGTCATTAAATCCCTTTCTATAACGCCCATTAACAAATGTACTGTCCTTGTCTATTACTAGAAATCCATACTTTTGTTGTCAGCAATTGTGACACAATTTACAGAAATCCTCGTAAGACATGTCGGTGTTTACGTGATCGTTGTACACATGTTTCAAATTTGGACCATCCTGTTTAAACAGGAAAAAAAATTAGCGTTGTCGCGTATAAGATGCTTCGGTATCTTTGCATTAGTCTGACAGAGATAGAAACTAGTCAACGTCCACGTATCGGCCCATTGCAAAGTATTCTCTTATCGTATCTTGCTTGTCGCATGCCACGTCATCAAAGATAAAGATGGAATTCGGAAGCGTTTCGTTTGGTGGGATGATGTCGCTATTATTGGAGAATGTATAATAGCTGATTTCTTCTATCGAGGTCAATAACTTTTCCAAGTATTGATATTTGGGTTAGTGCAATGATTTCGAGTACACGTACACGTTTTCGAAGCGTACGCCGTACGGACTCTCCAACAAGCTTATCAGCACGTTTGTCTTGCCGCTGTTTGATGGGCCACAGATGATACCGCGTATGGAAATTGGTAGCATGTTTCCATGGTTACGTATCTTTTTCTCAGACATTAACCTTATCTTATTATCAAAATTTATAACTTTGATCGTCTGCAACTGTCGCACGAACCGTATCTTTTCTCCCTTCACATAATACTCTGAAGAATTTATCGAGAGCGGACCTATTTATAGAAGCGCGTAGCGTGAATGTGCTCAGTTGCCAAAATGTTTCTTATCGTGTCGGATAACAGTGATATTCTCAGTTTAACCAACAAAGAGTTAGAGTATATACCGAAAGTCGTTTTGCTGCGAGAGTTTCCGAACTGTATAAATCAATTGTAGGACAGATTACCCGAGCATATAAAAGCTGATTCGGAGGTTCAACAATATCGTCGGTGTCTGAAACATTACAATCAACCGGGGCAGCAGACACATATTGACGGTCCTGCACCG
>NW_012026784.1:3454721-3455490 GCF_000956235.1 Wasmannia auropunctata
CATAAATATAATAATTAATAAAACTATAAAGAAAATGCAACATCTCCATTGTACAATTAAGTATACATCTCTTACATACTTTATTAGAAATATTATGCATTAGTAAAATTGGAACATTCTGACCATAAAAGTATTAAAGTCAATATTTCTTCTAGAATTGTTTATACATGTGATGTAAATATTGTCAAATTTGTCACTTCATAATTTCGGAAAAACACTTATAAAATGTAAAGAAATGTAAGTATTTTTTCAGATATTTTTGCATAAATTTAAAATATTTTTATTAAAATATTAGAATATAATTCTTAGAATATATTAATTATATTGTTACGCTCGCGCTGACTGTTACACTCGCGCCTGCGGCAAAGACGGAGACACTCGCGAGCTCGCGCGGAAAAGAACAACACACTCGTTTATAAATGAACTACAACGATTTATTGAACTCTTAATACACTCGCGTTAATCCAGAGAGTCTCGCCAAACAACTCATTGCTAAGGAAGCAACCCTCTCTTGTCCGCTTCCGCGGACGATTTCAGTCGGCGCAACTTATGCTCGGTCGACATCGCGAAGCACGGGCGTAACAATATATTAATATTAGATAATTTTTAAATTTTTACAAAGGTAAAAGGTTCAAAGTTTGATTTATGCTTAATTTACTTAAAATGCCTTACTTAAAATTTTTCTAAATTAAAAAAATGACATATTTATAGCATATGAATTATGTACTCATGTATCAAAATATAATAAAAAAGAGAACAAATTATGAAA
>NW_012026784.1:3455510-3456082 GCF_000956235.1 Wasmannia auropunctata
GGAGCCCACATGTGGAGGGTCCGCGCGAGGGATGCGAGCTCGCAGGTGGAGGCGCCGCGGAGCCCGCGCGAGGTGCCACAAAGCCCGCGGGAGGAGGCGCCGCTGCGCGTCATCCTCGACGTAGCAACCGGTAGAAGGCAGGTTGCCTTTTACAACTAGGGTAAGTTTTTTTTGCTAGCTATTCTTTCTTCAGTCTTTCTTCTTAGCAATTTTTTAAATATACGCCTCCTTTGTCTGTTGCAAATGGCGACAGATAGGCGCGGTGGAGTGCAGGGCTTAACACTACATATTCTTTTTCATATATTCAATAATATAAATTTTATAATAAAAACTTTAATTTCAATCATAAAATAATACTTTCTTCAATTCTCCACCTCTTCCTCTTCGCAAACGTGCGGGTGGGACCGCGAGCGATAACGGGTGGGGTGGGGCCCGTGCGCAACGGCGGCGAACGCGGCGAGCGCGAACGCGGCGGCGGCGGCGGCGAACGCGAGAGCGGTTCCCCTCTCCCCGCGATACCCGCATCCTCAACGCGGTATCCCTCTTCCCGCGCATCCCGCATCTACGACGCG
>NW_012026784.1:3456102-3456602 GCF_000956235.1 Wasmannia auropunctata
TATCTTGACCCATATAATATATCTAACTAATGAAGGTCGCGAAAGAATATGATTTTCTTTGTAGTTAAACTAATAGCTGTTTGATAGAACAGACAGGTAGTTTGACAGGCTGTTCGATTGGACAGACAGGCGGTTCGACAGGCGGTTCGACAGATCAGCTGTATCGGATCGACAGATCAGCTGTATCGGATCGACAGATCAGCTGTATCGGATCGATTGGCGGTTCCGTAAAAGCGTTTTTATAGTTACGAGTGTTTCAATTTCATTTATATTCTTTATAGCCGCTATCATTTCGGAGGAGCGTGTGAGTGATATAATGTATCAATATCATCCTTGCGGCATTATCAGGTAGGAGAGATAATTAATTCTACGGCTTGCATTTTTACTCGCGGGTTCTCGTGGACCCTTGAGTCAGTTGATGTTGAGCCGTTGTGATCGTAAAATAAACGTCATGTTGTGCCAGTGCATAAATTGTAAAAAAGACTTTGCGCCCAGTACCT
>NW_012026784.1:3456622-3457809 GCF_000956235.1 Wasmannia auropunctata
GGACAAGGAGATTCGACGAGGAAAAAAAAACGTTAAAAAAAACACTGGAAATGCCCAAGAGCATTACTACCAACATACAACTACAGCAATTGGCAAAACGTATGTATATTCCATATTTTAGAGGTGTTTTCATGCGTACTGCCTTACAGAGGGAGTATACCGAAACGAGAGCGGTATTGTGAATTTGGATGATGCTGAAGGAACAGGTACTCATTGGGTGGCATATGCGAAGAGGAGAAATCGTGCTACATATTTCGACAGTTTTGGAAATCTTTGACCGCCGAAGGAATTGGTGCGATATTTAAATGACGGCGTAACTTAAATCGAGTACATCATACGTCTCATCAACGTTATGATCAAAGCAATTGCAGGCAACTCTGTCTACAATTTTTACAAACTGTTGCCGATCAATTTAAAGATTAATATTACACTGTTTAACTCAGTATTCGTTCAAACATGTCACTGATATTTACACTGTCTCGCAAGAGTAGCGTCCTCACAGCAAGCTACTTTCCGGCCGTAGATTTGAGTGACGGTGATTACGAACTTGGCTTGACAGATTTTGAAACGTATTATACGATACCCAATGTAAATAAGTCAAACAATAAATTTTACTATGACAAAGACGATAAGGAAATTATAATTCCTGAAGGATTATATGAAATACATGACATAGAAAAGTATCTGAAACGCGCAATTTTTCAATCTCGTTCCAACGATGCTGCGGCAAAGAAAGCAAAGACCGATGAAGACGAGGAGAACAAGGGCTCGTTGACTATTCGTGCCAACAACACGCTGAAGAGTGAGATAAAGTGCTTTTATCAAATAAATTTCACCAAACCTAACAACATTGGATCCTTGTTAGGATTTTCACCGAATCGTATCCTGGAGCCGCAACAGTGGCATGAATCAGACACATCGATAAATATCATCAACGTAAACATCATTTGCATCGAGTGCAACGTGACTACGGGTGCGTACAGTAACGAGACGAGCGTGCACACGATACATGAGTTTTCACCGAACGTACCGCCAGGATATAAGATCTCAGAAACACCGAAACAGATTATTTACCTTCCAATCGTTGTACGGAGCATTACTGACTTGACGATTCGCATTGTGGATCAAGACGGTCACTTACTTGATTTTTGCGCAGAGGAAATCACCGTTAGATTGCATGTACGAAA
>NW_012026784.1:3457829-3458194 GCF_000956235.1 Wasmannia auropunctata
TTTTTCAATGGTGCGCGTTGATTCGTCCAACGTGAAACTTTCTTATAATCATCCTAACTTTGAAGTAAGACGACAAAATCGAGAAATTTCTAATTCAAACAAAACTTATAGAGCAAAGTCAAAAAGTGTCCCAACCCTGACGACATTCCCCTATTATTTTAAGATTATTTCTGATACATTTTTAATTATAAAATTTCTTTTATCGCGCGAGACAATTGATAAGTTTCATTCAATCATGTGCGATTCCATAACCATTACTGATATAGAAGACAGTACCGGCAACTGACAGTTTCATTACACTATCGATCTTAGAATACTAAAAAGAATAAGTCCTTTGTACGAAGTAATCATTAGCTTAGCGTTAG
>NW_012026784.1:3458214-3462628 GCF_000956235.1 Wasmannia auropunctata
AAAATTATCGTATCGAGATGTTCAAAAAGCATTTTACAGCTTGAAATCTCTACTTTCCAAGTCGATACTTTAGAGAACGATCCTACTGATCTTTCATGGAATTACACGCATAGAAAAGGAGACCCGACGAATCTCAAAATTTTTTACAAACTTTGACAAGTTCCACGGCGCGAATTAAAAATCGCAAGCAAATGCAGTTTACAGCTTTCGAAAGAGTGAATTTTACCTTTAATTTGCTTTTTTGTTGAGCGTTGTACGATTTTTTTTCACCGAGTTATTCAACATTGAAGAAAAAATGGTCCTTTTTATTTCAATGTTGAATAATTCGATGACTAAAAATCGTATAACGCAACAAAAAAAGAAATTAAAAGTAAAGATTCACTCTTTCGAAAGCTGTCAACTGCATTTGCATGCGATTTGTAATTCGCGCCGTGGAACTTGTCAAATTTCGTAAAAAATTTTGAGATTCATCGAGTCTCCTTTTCTCCGTATAATCCGTATAATTCCATGAAAGATCAGTAGGATCGTTTTCTAAAGTACCGATTTGAAAAGTAGAGATTTCAAGCTGTAAAATGCTTTTTTGAACATATCGATATGATCATTTTTGACGAAGTTACACTCTCTTGAATTTTGCCTATTTTTGGAGGGTAGAGTAAGTGATGCTTTAATTTTGTTGAGAAGTGTATATAATTAATTTTGACATGATATATTCATATATCAATCAATAAATTTTGGGTCGACCAATTGCTTTTTTTGTACGAGCAATCGTCGAAGTTTGGATTGACATAGATTCCTATCACCTGATACTAATCCGTCTAAAGTGATTTATATCCGATTTGAATGATTTTAATCCTTTTTGATACCGTATTTTCAGTCCAGAAATCCCGATCGATTCGGATAACTTTTTTTATAATCGGTTTTAATCGAACATTTTCGGCAGGGGATGTATTTCGGGATGCGATTATGTGAAAGGCAATTGCGCGCCGCCGATCGTCATTCTGTCGAACGAAAACTATAGTAGTATTTAGGAACTCACTTTGAAGATGATTCGCGATTAACCCTTTAGATTTAGCATAAATTTTTATCTTAATATGCACAATTTTAATAGTTTCAATATTAATTTAGCTTTAATGTTATATTTTTCTTTTTGTCACATTATTTCTTTCTTATATATAAATTTAAATATTGAGATACAAATCTTATTAAATTATGAAATTAAAAAATTGTTATTAAATTATAAATTTTCATATATATGTTTAAAAAACTATATTAAAAAACTGTTTTAAAATATTTTTTTCAGATTGAAAATTTCTAATCCTGTTCGCGCATGTTTTATTTTCAACAGCTCACTATTCAAAAACATTGACACCTCAACATTTTGCTATTAACATTTTCAACTCAGTTTTTCACGAGGAATACGTAGATGCCAGCTCCTGCGGGTGACCTGGATCACCCTGTATATATATGTGTAACTAATTACTAATTAGTTACGCATATATTACTTATTAACTAATTACTAATTAGATTATTCGTGCACTTATTAACTTATTACATATAATACATTCATATAACACATTCATGCATATCATATGTTATAAGTGTTATAACTTGTATATGTTAAATTAATAGGCAAAACATCGACATCATTTGAAGAATCTAAAGGAAACTAAATCTAAGCTTGCAAACAACAAACGCCAAAATGAAGATAACTCTAATGTTTTTAAAAAAACATTGTACATTTGAAAAATGGAATTTTGAAACAGCTGAATGCAGAATTACTCAAAAAAAGTTAGATACTGCTATATTGCGATTTGTCATTGAAAATATTCAACCCCTTTCAGTTGTAGACAATCCTGCATTCATTGATTTGATTAAACTAGGATTTCTTTCGCCAATTCGAATAATGTGTACAAAAACATTACGAGAAAAACTTAGTCAGTTTTATTTTGATGAAATCTGCTCTTGAAAAACAGTTCGCAGAAATAGAAATAATCTCAACTACAGCGGACTTATGGAGTAAATCAAAAAGGTGGATATTGATATTTCATTTAATTTTTATATTAATATTTTATTTATTAAAGCGTATTTTTTATTATAATTAAGTTAAATCTTTAATTTTTTGTATAAAAGTTATTTAGGAATAACTGCTCATTGGATTGATGAAAAAACTTTAAAAAGAGAATCAGTCGCACTGATCTGCCATAGAATGAAGGGAAGATATACATTTGATATTTTGGCACATGAGATTAATTCCGTGTTTTTGGAATACCACATACAAAATAAAGTGTGTGGCACAACGACAGATAATGGCTCAAATTTTGTTAAAGCATTTCGGTAAAATAATATTTTATGATACTCTGTATAATTTTTTCTTAAATTTTTTATATACCTACATTTATTATATACTCACCCGCAAAAAAACCGGGCACCTTAATTTTAGCTCAAATTTTTAATTTCTTTCAATAGCGGTAACTTTATGAAAAATCATCGTATTGAGATGAACCTAAACTCAAATTAAATAGAATTGCGCGATTGTATTTAAACGCGAGGCCGTTGAGGCCAATAGTCATCTAGGACGGATATCAGTCGCTCAACACGAATTTGTCATCTTGCAATGGTAAGTGTGGCGGTCTGTTCGACTCCACATTTTGGCGCGTTCCGACACGTCATTATGAAACGCGTCAAGCTTCATTACACTACTGCAGTAAAAGATAAATTTAAAGTTAATCGGCAATTGTTTTTCATGGAATACTAAATAATACTCGCAATTAATTAATTAAATCAACGCCGATAGGTGGAAGGTTTTCTCAAATTTAGAAAACGTTCAGCGTTGGGTATAAATATACCTCGAAACGAACCGAGGCAAGCCACTTGCACTCTGGCAATAAATTCTGTACCCATACATCCTGGAGCCTTCTGGAGATACTCAAGGAGGAATACAGTGGAAACTCATTCCGATCGACCTCTCACCGAGTCCTCCAAGAGATCAAGAGGTTAAGGAACCTTGGATTCTTCTCCCGCTGGATATACCCCCGCCAGCCAGAGAGAGACCGCCAAGGAGTCGCCTACATCCTGGGGATCCAAGGATCGCCAGATACTCCTCGCCGAGCAGCGCAGATCAACGGAGAGAAGAAGCTATCTCCATAGAAGAGGACGACAAATTCTGGGAGAGACTCGAAAACACCAAGGCGACGCAGACTGAGGTAACCATAGAAGAAGAGGAAACTAGCCTCCTCTACGCCGACAGGATCTTAGGACCGAAAAAGGTTACAAGAACAAAACCGTCGATCACTTGGAGGGAAAGACTCATATAGAAGAGAACAAACGGCCCTTTTCAGGACCACCAAAAACTACACCAAAAATAAAATACAAATATAAAAATTTGTAAATATCAAAATAAATATTTTCTCTCAAATTAAAAAAGCTGTGAGAAATTAATTCTCCACAGTAAGTAATGATATTCATAATATGTTGTAATAATTATAACAATGTTTTGTTTCTATTTCAGGTAAAGGGCAGCAGCAGCAGCGAGGTTGCAGAATGCGTTCTGCAACCTGTCTTCATACAATTGGACACTGTCAGCGCGTAAAATCTGACAACGATCGACATAGACTCGATCGTTGTCGTCGGTCGAACAATGGAGCCGTTTCGCTGCACTTTTTCGACAAAAATATTTGTGAGGCCCGCAAAGATTAGCCGGTGCCTAAATTACGGAATACCTCGAACATCGGTCGAAATTCCCACGCAAACGCGAACCGACTTTTGTTCCGCTGTTTCGTGAAATGGCGGAAACGAAAACAAAGTGATACGAATTTTGCGTGGGTATCATCGACGACCGCGCTTTGTTCGTCGCATTTCAATTGAACGAGTCGAGTGCCTTTTTCGATGATATTCCAAGGAAAGGCACCAACGACGACGACAATAACGAGGGTCTGCGGCACATCGTAATTAGAGCCGCGCATACGATGCTCATGGACACAAACACGTCCAGGACAGGATTTAAATTCTTGATGCACGACCTGGCCAAAACGTTCCCGGTGATGCGTCCGGATTACCATCTGTTCGCGCTACGCGTCACCAAAACTGATTTACATGCATTGTGCGGCATGCAAATCGCTCGTTTCTACGGCTAGTTACGGATTCTGATTGAACTTCGAATTCGCCAACAAAATGCTGTACGACCAGATTGAAGTCAATCACGGAGATATAGACCTCATGCAAATCCACCGCGCGAACAATCTGGCGTACAGCGACGGCATCAAAGTAGGAGTAATAAGCTGGTTCTAACCCAGGAGCTCCGAGGGGGGAGCGGGGCGGGGGGAATTTGCGCGGGGGAATGACGTCACAGGGGTAACCGCCGAGATGTTTACATAAACATGGGCCATGTATGTTTACGTAAACAATGATAGCGGCG
>NW_012026784.1:3462648-3463097 GCF_000956235.1 Wasmannia auropunctata
ATATCAACATAACAACGAGATAAGGGTACCAATACAACAGCAGGATTTATACACATTGCCGTGCGAAAGTTCACTTTACGTCGAAGGAAGATTGACAACAAAGACGAAGAATGATAATACACCGACACTTGGAAATAATTGTGTGGCGTTCATGTTTGACGAAATGCAATATGAACTGAACGGTGTGGAAATTGATCGCAGTAGAAACGTTGGAATAACTACCACTCTAAAAAACTATGTATCGTTCTCAACAGACAATTTATATATGATGAGTAATGCTGGACTTAACTTGTATAATAATACCACTCTCATCTCAGAAGACGGATACTTTAGTTTTTGCGTACCGCTCAGGATGCTGTTTGGCTTTTGCGAGGATTACACACGTGTGGTTGTTAATGCTCGTCACGAATTGATTTTGATACGAGCGCGCAAACGACAACAATTGCCTT
>NW_012026784.1:3463117-3465302 GCF_000956235.1 Wasmannia auropunctata
CGTGTGCTCTTCCGATCTATGGACATCAAAGAAGATGAAGATATTGTTGCTCATTAGAGGGAATAATCAATTTTCGTATTTTCGTTTCTTGCAAAAACACACTGCCGAAGAATTTATACTCCACGATGGTTATTCATGCTGGGAATGCGGATGCTCATTGTTTCAAATAATGCCATGTAACATGTGACCTATTTGCACAGAGTGAGAAAGACATTGCAAAATATTTGTGTATTCGTGCCAAAGGAGCATGGAGCAAACGATACGAGATCTGGACGAGCAAGCCACCCGGCTGATTACGCGAGAAGACTTTATCACGTGGGAAGAGCGTGTCGACGAATTCATCAATTCGCTCAATGAACAGAGTCGAAATCCGCGATTATCGATCGGTGCGAGACAATCTGTCATCGCTCGTATCGCGCAACTCGAAAGTTTGAAAGATGCGGTGCGCGGACAATTCGTGCATGTGGGCGCAGGATACGGTACAGGACTCAGGTGGAGATAGATGCAGCTTTCAATAGTCGTATACTGATCGGTGCAGTAATAAATTCCAGACACATTGAACCTCGACAGTTTCTGGAAGATGCGCGAGAAATTGTGCTCAAACGTGTGCGAAATGTTATGCAGAGACATAATAACATTAAGATAAACACCGTATTTAACAGCGAATTCGTAACGGGTGACAAACGTGAGAATAAAAGTGTTATTACGAGAAACTGTGAACTCTATCTTTGCTCCGATTTACGCGTGTGATACGATTCGCGATTGTTGAGCCTACCTTAGCGTCGCTGAAAGAATTCCAAGAACGTGACAGCGGGTGGGTATTATCGCGTATATTGAACTTGCTAGTTAATATAAATAAGATTAATCCTTTGCACGCGGGGTGTCATATCCAGTTACCGCGAGAAATTATGACGAAGAAAGCGGTCGTGAACGTGCGATCTATGGACAATGCATGTTTCGCATGGTCAGTGGTGGCCGCTCTATATCCAGCTAAAAGTAATGTGGAACGGGAATCGTCGTATCCGCAATATAAATCTGTGTTAAATCTCAACGACATTGAATTTCCAATGACGTTAAGTCAAATAAAAATATTCGAGAACCTCAACGCAATCTCCATCAACGTATATACCATCGAGAACAAGGAACAAGTATCGATCCTACCGATTCGCCTTGCTGATACGAAGAAGGAGAAGCATGTCAATCTACTGTACGTGGAGAAAGATGATGTGGGACATTTCACATGGATCAAGAATTTGTCCCACCTCGTGAGCTCACAACTGAGCAAAAAGAAGAATAAGAAATACATTTGCGATAGGTATGTATAATAAAAACTTTAAAAAAATTTTTTGAAATAAAAAAGAAAAATGAAATAAATTAATTTTTTCAGATGTCTGCACTATTTTAGTTCGAGCGAAAAGTTGGAGGTCCACACCGTCGACTGCAGGGAAATGAACAAATGCGCGATCAGGTTACCGAGTGAAGATGACAAGTGGCTGAGTTTTAGCAACTACAGCAGGAAAGAACGTGTCCCGTTTGACGTGTACGCTGACCTGGAATGTATCCTGACAAAAATAGTGAGACATCCGGAACCACCGAGCTACAAATATCAGCATCATCAAGTATTTAGCATAGATTATTACGTACACTGCTCGTATAATGACGCATTATCAACGTATCAGTTTCGTCGCGATACAGATTGCGTTGCATGGTTCGCCGATAAACTCAGATGTTTAGCACAAAGTAAAATCTATTATATTCACTAATGCACCCATGGCAAATTTCACGCAAAATGATTGGGAAAGATTTTACAACGCCACACACTGTCATGTTTGCGAGAAGCCGTTTGCGCCTGACGACTCGCGGGTACGCGATCACTGTCATTTGACTGGGCGATATAGAGGTCCGGCACATTCAAATTGCAACTTAAATTACCAAGATTCGCATTGCATTCCAGTAGTTTTTCACAATTTGTCCGGCTACGATGCGCATTTTGTTATCAAGGAATAGCTGAAGCATACAAGGGCCGTGTAGAACTACTTCCAATAACAAAAAATATATATATATTGTTTACAAAAAATGTTCGAAGCACCGAAGATAAAAAGAATCGAAATATTTGTATAAAATTGCGATTTATCGATTCATATAAATTTCTCAATTCCAGTCTCGACAAATTGGCGTCAAATCT
>NW_012026784.1:3465322-3466281 GCF_000956235.1 Wasmannia auropunctata
CGAAAAGCGATGAAGAGGATGAGAACGATTACCCGCTGGTGATTCGCGCCAATAACAATACGATGAAGAGCGAGATCAAGTGCGCGTATCGGATAAATTTCACAAAATCCTGTAACATTGGATCGCTGTTGGGATTTTCATCAAATCGCACGCTGGAACCACGTCAATGGCACAAATCGAACGTACCGATAAATATCATGGATGTATACATCATTTAATTGATTGATTGATTGATTGTTTTATTTGTATAGCGCTCTAGGATGAAATCCTTTCAAGCGCCTGACCAACATACAATCGCAGATACAAGGATAGAGTCGTACATAATAGTTTGGCAGTAAATACAATCTAATAGAGAGATAACAAAAAAAAATAATAACCACCATAAAATGAATAAAAGAAAATAACAAAAGATACAAAAATAAAATAAAAATAAAAGAAAATAACGAAAGATACAAAAATAAAATAAAAATAAAATTAATATTAGAATTAATGTACATCAGCTTAACACATTAAATTTAAATTATGAAAGCATCCAAGATGAAATTCGAGACTGTTATACTAAATATTAACTAGGGGCGTCAATGCAGAGATCACAGCCACGTTATTCGCCTGAGTCTAGGCCAAAAAGTAAATTATGCAGCTGTCGCTTATAACCAGCCAACGTAGTAGCACCCCGAATGTTCCCAGGAAGGCTATTCCATAACTCGGCAGCAGAACAGCAGAAAGAGCGCTTAAAGCTTTCAGTTCGACACATAGGGAGACTCAGACTGTCCTTGTCAGCCCTAGTGTCCCGAACAGAGTCATCACGCCTGAAATGAAAATTACAGTAGATGCCTTCAGGCTTTTTATCCGTAACAAGGCAAACACAAAACAACCAAATAAAATATTAGGCGTCTGGATTCAACTCGCAGCCAACCGAGCCTTCTTCGATAAGGAGTTATGTGCTCATCCCATCTTGC
>NW_012026784.1:3466301-3467526 GCF_000956235.1 Wasmannia auropunctata
CAAGCTCCTCGCAACCGTATATGATAAGAAGCGTTACGTCAGTAGGAGAGATAGGCCGGTTCTAACCCAGGGAGCTCCGGGGGGGGGAGCGGGGCCGGGGAGAATTTGCGGGGGGGGATGACGTCACAGGGGGTAACGGCCGAGATGTTTATATAAACATGGGCCATGTATGTTTACATAAACATTGATAGCGGCGGGCTCATTGAGTATAAACATGGGCCATGTATGTTTACATAAACAATGATAGCAGCGGGCTTATTGAGTATAAACATGGGCCTTGTATGTTTACATAAACAATAATAGCGGCGGGCTCATTGAGTATAAACATGGGCCATGTATGTTTACGTAAACAATGATTTCGCGGGACCCCGCCGCGCCCCCGCGTCGTCGCGGGCCGCGTTCTCGCGCACGCGGTCTCCCTCGCGCTCTCCCTCCCACGCGTTCTCGCTCCCACGCACGCTACCGTGCCGCTGCCATGCTTGCTCGCTTACGCGCACGCTGCTGCGTCGCCGCCATGCTTATGCGCACGCGGTCTCCCTCGCACGCTCGCACGCGCTTTCGCTCATTGCGCGTTGTCTCGCTCATACTATGTATGTTTCAGAAAAAAATGTACAAGTATATTTATGAATACATAGACCAATATATTATAAACACAAAAATGTAGTGATTACAAAAATATATATGAGAATCACCAGGAAGATATATAATTTTACAAAATATGTATAAAATAAAATATATAAAGTAAAGTCTCCCGTTTGGGAACGTTACATTCGCTTCCTGAAATGTTCCCTCGAACACCAGGGGGATCGTCGCGAATAACGCTTTCCGGGGGGATGCGAATGTCGGGATGAATGGCGTCCCCTTGATTTCGTAGGGAATTGCCTGTTCCTCCTGTCCCTTCCGTTCCTCCTGTCCCTTCGCCTCAAGGTGCGGGGGCGTTCGAAATTGCGGGAAGGTACGACGCCTCCTCGAATGTTGCGTTTAAAGGGAGGCACGTAGAAGCCTCCTCGAATACAGCGTCGTCTCGCGATGCGACGTTTGATGGCTCTGCGTTCAGGGTCGCTGCTCGCGGCACCGCTGCTTGCGGCACCGCTGCTCGCGGCACCGCTGATGTTCGCGCAGCAAAACACTGGGGGATCCTAATGACAGATGAATAAAACAATAAAAAAGGTATCTCTTTAGAGACAGATAGTCTCTAGATTAGTTATACTTACTCGTAAAATGC
>NW_012026784.1:3467546-3469257 GCF_000956235.1 Wasmannia auropunctata
CAAACTAATCAATATAAAACTATATTTTAACTCTGAATTTTATCTATATGATGATCTGAACGTAGATTTCGACAAAAATAGAGTCGCCATCTTGTATGATATGTTTACACGTTTCCGTAAATTTTATTATTATCAACTGCATCACAAAAACAGCGAAACGCTATTCAATCTGAAAGAGTTTAAAAATGGTTATACTGTAATAGTCATTGACTGTTCGCGACAAAACGACACCATCAAGAGCGGTCCTGTGGATGTGCGTTTAGAATTTGAACTGAAAGAGAATGCGCCCGAGGATACTTGCGCGTATTGCCTCATTATACGATCGCGTGGTTGAATATAACCCATTGTCCAACATAGTGCGCAAGATTGTATAAATTGCTGTGCTGACAAAAATAAAAAAGCGAGATGTTTTTCAATGAAGCGCATCTCAAAAAATCGCTCGTCATGATCGTACCGACGTTTGTCGATCTGCAAGGTTTCATCGTTGGAGGAAGATTTGTCGTGAAGGAAGTGGCGGTAGTAGGAATATAAGGCCGGTTCTAACTCGGAAGCTCTGAGGGAAGTGAGGGGGAGGGGGAATTTGCGCGGGGGAATGACGTCACAGGGGTAACCGCCGAGATGTTTACGTAAACATGGGCCATGTATGTTTACGTAAACAATGATAGCGGCGAGCCCTGCGAGAATATGAGAGGGGGGATGACATCACCGATTGTTTTCGTGGGGATTGCGCGCCCCCGCCGCACCCTCGCACCACCGCCGCACCCCCGCACCCCCGCCGCACCCCCGCGCCCCCGCCGCACTCCCGCGCCATCGCGGGCCGCGTTCGCGGGCCGCGTTCGTGGGTCGCGTTTTCGCGCACGCGGTTCCACGCATAGCGTGCCCATAGCGCGCTCTCCCTCCCACGCATAGTGCGCCCATAGCGCGCTCTCGCTTTCACGCGCTCTCGCTTACGCGCACGCGGTTTCCTTAGCGTTCTCATCTATAGCGCGCTTTCCCTTCCACGCATAGCATGCCCATAGCGCGTTCTCGCTTACGCGCACGCGGTCTCACGCATAGCGTGACCATAGCGCGTTCTCTCTCCCACGCGTTTTCGCGCCCATAGCGCGTTCTCGCTCCCACGCGCTCTCGCTCTCACGCACGCTGCCGCGCCGCCGCCATGCTTACACGCACGCGGTCTCCCTAGCGGTTTCCCTCGCGCTCTCGCTCCCACCCGTTGCACTCGCACCTTTTTCGCTTCCGCGCTGCCGCGCCGCCATGGAAAGGATGTAGTATTAATTGCGCAAATATATGTTTACAAGTATATGTGTATTATAAAACATATAATGATTACTATGAAATATCTGAGAATTACAAGAAGTAATGATCGTAGTATCAAGAAAAATATATAGTTTTACAAAATACGTATAAAATGAAATGTATAAAATAAAAATGTCTCCCGTTTGGAAACGTTACATTCGGTTCCTGAGATGTTCTCTCGAACGCCAGGGGGATCGTCGCGAATAACGCTTTTCGGGGGGATGCGAATGCTGGGGTGAATGACATCCCCTCGATTTCGTAGGGAATTGCCTGTGGTACCTTCCGTTCCTCCTGCCCCTTCGCTTCAAGGTGCGGGAGCGTTTGAAATTGCGAGAAGGTATGACGCCTCCTCGAATGTTGCGTTTAAAGGAAGGCACGTAGATGCCTCCTCGAATACAGATCGGAAGAGCACACG
>NW_012026784.1:3469277-3470513 GCF_000956235.1 Wasmannia auropunctata
TCTCCAAGATATTTTTTGTGCGACGCGGGAGTTCGTGCAATTCTTCGATTGCGCGTCTTATCTCCGTCCGTTTTTCTTTCGCCTTTCGCAATGCCGGCTTTTATTATGCTGCGGCTTGCATTCAATCAGCGTATACGGCGGCTCAGCGGCAATATATGTCGCGCTGATTATTAATTTGTCTATGGTCGTGCCAGTAGACAGAATTTGAGTAATATCTGTTTTTTAGACTTACAGATTTTCCGCTTGTCGGCTTCGTGAGTCTCTTCCCTGGGATCGCTCCTGCAATCCCACTTCTGACACCAATGTTACACCGTGGCTGGGGTGTAACGTGGGAAGGACTCGGTTTTGGTGGTTGTTGAATGATGCACAGTATATCGTTTAACACATACACTATATTTACGTGTTACTTACAGATTGAATGACTGCGCGTGCCGACAGCGTAACGCTATGCGTTAATGATTGATGTGAACTCCGCAGTGGTCCGCTGGACGGCGGGTTTTATCCCGTCTCAAGTGGGCCACTGCACTGCTCAGCAGTTGCAATTGTTGCTTAATTGCAACTGCCGCAGTTTTTGAAGGACGAGCGTATTGAGGCTGCCGAAGTACTGCGTCGGCATCCTCAATTATTATGGGTCATCGTTGCAATATTAGATTGCAACAGTGACCTGCTTATTACTAAGTGTGACGTTGTAAGTAAGGCACAGCGAGACTTACAACATCCCTCCCCCTTTGAAAAAAGAAAATGAGGGGTCGAGTTTTCTTATACGCTGTACAATATTATATATTACAATTTACGCACAAGAATTCTTATTTACTAATATCGCACGCTATTTTTTAAGATGGACTTGGGCGTCCAGAGGTCCTTTTCAAATTTATTTCTAGTCGGGTTCTCCTTTTCTCGTTTTTATCTACCGAGAATCCCGAGGCGCTTGTCTCGTGGACTTGAGGAGTCCGATTTGGTTAGGCGATGCGCGCGCGCGCGTGTGTGTGTATATATAATTTAATGCGTACAATTTTATTGTGTTCGTTCTTGTCAAGTACACAGTTACAAATAATACAGTATTAACCTGATACAACTGTTACACCGCGCGTTACATTATAATCTCTGATTTAATTAATTTTCTACAAATAATTTTAATCGGTTCGCGTGTACAGTGGCGATCCTTTGTTTTATTTGTATTTTATAATTTACGTCGGAGACTTTCTGAACGACGCGATACGGGCCCATCCCGGGTGG
>NW_012026784.1:3470533-3473946 GCF_000956235.1 Wasmannia auropunctata
TGACGGCACCAACGGGGATGGTGACGGGGGTTCCGACGACGTCGTCGACGACGACGACGACGACGACGACGACGATGGCGACCACTTGCTTCGGTACATGTCGGTTTGCAGTTGAATGACGAACTGAGACTTGTCGCTCTAGCAAAATGACGAATCGAGACTTAGCACCATGTGCGCACATCGGCGTTCTTTTTCCTACGTGACACTGTGAGATAATAAAAATAATAATAATACTACGGGGGAAGAGGAGGTAATTGAGAGAAGCGCCGATATCTGGCTGCTCTTTTGTCTCAATGAGATGCACCGACATTGATTTAGACCAATGCACCAATGACAACAAAGACGCGTGACTAGTATAAAAGGTCATCATAAGTGCGCGGTGTCACAAAAGGTGTCTGGGGTGTGTGCGTAATGGCTCATCGTGCGAATAGAGTGCGCGAAGACGTAGAAGAAGTGGAAGATGATGTGGAGGATGAATTGAAAGGCACGTTGTCGTCCGATACGGGTGTCGTTAGTGATCTGAGCGAAGATCTAACGTTGCACAGGGAGAGATACGTGTCGCAGGCGGAACTCTGTGCGTTGACCCAGCGTACCAAGCATTGCATGATCTAGTGCTACTATTCGACCGGAGGTGCTCTGGCCCCTTGCGCCTCCTGCATGATTCAGCTGAAGGACACTGAGCTTTACGGAATGAATCTAGTGTTGAAGCACAAGATTGATTACGAACAAGTGCTAAGTGGCCGATACTGCTCCAACTGCCGTGTGAGGATGTATGTGATAATTCCTTGCAGCATGTGTCCAATGTGTACGAATCAAAGCACGTAAAAAAAACATTAGCGACATGAAGAGGGTAAGGGTTATAAGCTGGGAGGAGTTCGATGTCCTGTGCGTTCTCCGTGATTCGCATGGAGAGACCGATGTGCGACACGTATCGCCGGTGCAGTTTTTACGCGATCGGGAACTAGGAATACGCGGAACTGGTGAACGCTTCGCGAGACAGGGAGTCACAGTCGACCGAGAGCTCGTGCGTGAGTGGCCCCGTCACGCGAAACGAAAAGTGTACGCGTGGTTTCTCGAGAAAGCGTACGAGGATTACGAAAGGTGTTGCGAGGTGTACGGTCTTTGGAACGAAAAAAATCGGGAACGATCTGTATGTAGATTTCAGTCGTGTGGAGAACAGGTACTACTGGGCGAAGCGAATCGTCGAGAAGCTCGAGTATAACCGTAATCTGTACATTACGATTCCCGTGAGTAGCGAGAGGTACGTCGAGTTGTTGGTGATAGATCCATACATCTACATGTATGCCGAGTGGATGTATCCCGTCGCTGTAAAACGGCAGATCGACGAGCAGCTGCAGTGGGAGCGTGAATTTGACGAACGTGGTGAACTGGACGATACTTTTTGCAACGTGTGCATCGTTCTTCGAAAAGAGTGCATGTATCAGGGAGGCGAAGAGTTGGAGGACTACCGCGTTCTAAATATGGACCGAACGTGTCGACAGTGTAGAGAAATCACGTGCAAGTGTTTCGTGGAAGAGTGCGACGCGATATAGACAAAATCATGGAACGTCTCGAGCGAGTGGAAAACGAACTGCTGGAGCAGAGTCGCCAGATCGCCACTTTGGCGGAGTGTTTCGCGTGGTTGCGACGATGCGACGAGTGCATCCAGCGGCTCGAAGAACTCTGTCGCGTCAAGCGTCCTCGGCTCGCCGCCGGAAGTAGACAGTCCGCGGTAGCGAGGATCGCGCGACTCGCTGGTGAAAGGGTGCGAGTGGAGAGACGATTCGTGCACGTGGGCGCCGGACACAGTGCGGGACTCGTGTGGCGAGAGATCGATACCGCGTTCCACAATCGCGTTCTCACCGGTGCGGTAATTAACACGGATTATATCGAGCCGCAGCGATTTTTGGAGGACGCGGACGATACAGTGCTCGAGCGAGTGCGAAACGCCATAGAGAGACACGGTAGCGTGAAGGTGAACACCGCGTTCAACGGCAAATTTACGTCGGGTGACAAACGCGCCAATATAGGCATACCCTCGCGAAACGCGGAACTCTATTGAACGTCGGATGTGCGCGAGTGGTACGAGAAGCATGTCGTCGAAGCCACGTTGACGAAGTTTGGCGAGTTCGAGGAGCGCGACAGCGGGTGAGCGCTGTCGCGAATTCTCAATTTAACGGTAAACGTGAACAAGCACAATCCGATGCACGCGGGATGCTACGTCGAAGTGCCGTGGGAGAAAGCGACGAAACGAGCGGTGGTCAACGTGCGCTCGATGGACAACGCGTGCTTCGCGTGGTCGGTGGTCGCCGCTCTGCACTCCGTGGAAAGAAACGCGGGAACGGGAGTCGTCGTATTTGCATTACGCAACGGTGCTCGAGTTCGCGGGTATCGAGTTTCCGATGACTCTGAAAGACATTACGAAATTCGAACGTGCGAACAACGTGTCGATAAAAGTGTACTGTATCGAGAAGGAGGGAGGTGAACTATCTGTTCTTCCGATACGATTGACCGGTCGAAAGATGGAGAGGCATGTCAACCTGTTGCACATGCAGGATCCACGAGACAGCAGCATCGGCCACTTCGCGTGGATAAAAAATCTGTCCCGCCTCGTGAGCTCTCAACTCAGCAAGAAGCAACACAAGAAATTCTTCTGCGACCGGTACGTATCGAGAAAATACTAAAATAGAATGTTGTAAAAAAGACAAAAATTAAGTAAGGTATTTTGTGTTTACAGATGTCTACATTACTTCAGCTTGCAGGAACGACTGGATGCCCACACCGTGAACTGCAACGAGCTGAACGAATGTGCGGTAGAGCTGCCGAAAGAAGACGCGAAATGGCTAACGTTCGGCAAACACGGCAACAAGGAACGTGTGCCGTTCGTCGTATACGCCGACCTGAAGTGCGTTCTGGAAAAGATGGATCCGAATCTGCCTGAGTCTCAACACCACAAGGTACACAGCATAGCGTGCTATATATATTGCTCGTACAACGACGCGTTATCGGGATATCGGTGCCGCCGCGATAAGGACTGCGTCGCGTGGTTCGTCGAGGAACTCAAAGAATTGGCGCTCGAGCACTGTATCGTCCACGTCCTCCAAAAATCGCTGCGGCTCGATATAATCCGTGTTAATTACCGCACCGGTCAGAACGCGATTGTGGAACGCGGTATCGATCTCTCGCCACACAAAGTAAAGTCCGCTTTGTCCGTTAACGTTCCCATGACAGAATTGACGCGCGACGAATGCGAAAGATATAACAACGCTACGTACTGTCACATATGCGAAAAACCGTTTGCGGCGGAAGACACGCGGGTACGGGATCATTGCCACATGACCGGACGATACAGAGGTCCCGCGCATTCCAAACTGCAATTTGAACTACAAAGATTCGCGTTGCATTCCCGTGGT
>NW_012026784.1:3473966-3476958 GCF_000956235.1 Wasmannia auropunctata
ATGTTTGGAGTTTGATAAAGGAAAATTATCTAAATCAATTTCATAATTCGGCATTAAAATTTTGTACCGCTCTAGCTATATCTCACGTTCTCGCATCGCGAATTATTTCAGCGTGTAAAACATGTTATTCTCTATTATTTCGTTACGGTGCCGAGACCTTGACATTCCTTGTTGTTTTTCGCTGCCGATCAGCTGCCGATCAGCTGATTCGCACTCAAGTAAGCATACGTCATTGCTTCCCCTTTTCACCCCTACACAGGTGAATTCTTTTCTCTCTGTACATCGTCAATCAGTTGAGTTCGGTTCTGCCTCAAGCTCGGTTGTCTCTCGAACGCGGATGTGTCTCGATCTCGGTTCCGTCTCAATCTCAATTGTGTGTCTCGAATAAACTCTTAAATGATCAACTCATTTTGTCATCTCTCTTAAGCAACGATATTTCACCCTTCCTCTATCCTCCGTTCGGTTAATTTCGATGTCTCCAGCGAATCCGTGGATTTTCCTATAGTTCATTCGCAAATACCGGGAGCTCTGAAAATCTCTCTATCTCTCTCCCCTACACTACTACATATCGAGATGTGTGCGTTCATATTTATCTTTGACGCGGATCAAAGATCAGCGGTATCGGTTTGATAGAACAGCGGTATTGGTTCGATAGAACAGGGGTATCGGTTCGATTGGCAGTGTAATAATGGTTTCATATTATGTGTCTTTGTGACATTACCATGACATTGAGATGCAGCGATGCTGACACGTTCATTTTTTATCTTGACTCATATAATATATATCTAACTAATGAAGGTCGCGAAAGAATATGATTTTCTTTGTAGTTAAACTAATAATGGTTTGATAGAACAGACAGGCAGTTCGACAGATCAGCTGTATCGGTTCGATTGGCGGTTCGATAGCGGTTCCGTAAAAGCGTTTTTATAGTTAAAACTGTTTCAATTTCATTTATATTCTTTATAGCTGCTATCATTTCAGAGGAGCGTGTGTGTGATATAACGTATATATCAATATCATCCTCACGGTGCGTGCATTATCAGGTAGGAGAGATAATTATTTCTATGGCTTGCATTTTTACTCGTGGGTTCTCGTGGAGCCCTTGAGTCAGTCGACGTTGAGCAGTTGTGACTGTCAAGTCATTTTGAATAAATAAAACATAAAGTGCATAAATTGTGAGGAGGAGTTTGCACCAAGTACCTGCGACAAGTGCAGTCGTAGGTACTGGTTGTGTGTGGCGAAACGACTGGCCGCCTCCAAATATGAAAAAGAATTCCTGTGGGCCCTGGCGAGGGCGAAGACATCTCCGAGGGAGGAGGGTCCATGCAAGGAGAAGGCGAGGGTGAACCCACAGGCGCCGGAAGACAGCAGCGCGAGAAGCCTACCGGTCGAGGAGCCCGCAGGCGCCGGAAAGCCCACGGGAGGAGGCATCGCTGCGGGTTATTTTGGATGTAGCCACAGATATAAGGACGGTCGCATTTTACAATTAGGGTAAGTATTTTTTAAATAGCTATCCTCCTTTCTTCTTTTACACATTTTTGTAAATATACGTCTCCTTTGTCTGTTGCAGATGGCGACAGATAGGCGGATTTGCGCCGAATACATTTTATATATATATATTTTTTAAATTTTTAAATAAAAACTTTTTAATTTCATCATAAAATAATATTTTCTCTAATTCTTCTCCTCTTCCTCTTCGCGAACGCGAGCGATAACGGGTGGGTCCGTGAGCGATAAGCGTGGGGTGGGGCCCGTGCGCAACGGCGGCGGCGGCGAGCGCGAGCGCGGTTCCCCTCTCCCCGCGATACCCGCATCACCGACGCGGTATCCCTCTTCCCCGCGCATCCCGTACCCACGACCTCGTCCCCGCGGTCAGGCCAGCTGAGCGAGCGGCTTTCCGCGGCTTCCCCTCCCCGCGGACCTCCGGATCACGCGGTGAACGTTCTGAGCGGCTTCCCCCTCCCCGCGGACCCCCCGCAGACCCCCCTGCCCCTCACCCCCCATCGGAGCTCCTGGTCCAGAACTCGCCTATTATATCTACTAATATATGTTAAATTAATTTATTTAAATATACATTAAATTTGTGTATTTAAATAGATGTTAAATTTATGTTATTAAATATATGTTAAATTTATGTATAAGTCAAATAAAGAAGTTTTACTTTTTATTTTAAAAAATATATGTTTTGTTAAACATGGAACATAAAACAAAGCTGTTCTTATAATACATATATTATCATATTATTCTGGATTATTCACAAGTAATCCTTTGAATGCACATCTTTATTGCCAAGGAGTTTCTTATTCACCTAATGGAGATACAAAGTAATTTCGTAATGTATTTCTCTGCTGAACAGCATTTCTACGGGCATTATTAGTACCAAGTCGTGTTAAATCTTGACAAACACTTAATCCCGTCTGTTCACGCCAAGTGCCTAAAATTTCATTATGCTTAGGAGTTTCACAGTCAATAAAATCAGGTAGACAATATGCTCTTTTATTTGGACACATTATGTAGCTCTTCTCCACTTATAATATAATTATGTAGAAGGTTTATTTTTAAAGGCTCTGTGATAATTAATCAAATAATAAGAAATGTATGCCAATAATAACCCGACGCAGATATTAGTGCGCGATAATTTTTATTAATAAAATACAATCAATTATAACATACGTTTCAATCCATAGATTTGGATTCTCCTCAGTGTAAAATACGAATATAATAGTTACATAATGATCCAAGCTTATTTATAAGTCCAATGTCGGAGTGAGGAAGCTTACGATCACCATCGCTCAACAGATTTTGTGTGAAAAAACCAACTACTGACCATTATTATATCGCAGTTATGATTTTAAAAGACCAAACCAGGTAAATATGTTAAGTAAGAGAGATAGGACGGTTCTAACCCATGAGCTCCGAGGGGGGAGCGGGGCGGGGGAATTTGCGGGGGGATGACGTCACAGGGGGGAACCGCCGAGATGTTTATATAAAC
>NW_012026784.1:3478734-3480780 GCF_000956235.1 Wasmannia auropunctata
AGGCTGTACAGGCCAGTGTACAGAGATCTCTGACAACATCGAGTCGTCGACGTTCTTCTCAGCTGGCCATCCCTCGCATGACACTCCGACGCATAATTCGTGATGAATTGAGGTTATTCCCGTACAAAATTCAATTAACTAATCAACTCTCTCCAATCGATAAGCCACGTCGCTTGAAATATGCGAATTTTGTCGTGAATTTGGCTCATACCGACGATGATTTTTGGAGAAAAATCATCATGAGCGATGAGGCTCATTTTTCGTTGAATGGAACTATAAACAAACAAAATTGTCGGTTCTACGCCACCGAAAACCCTGAAATCATCCATGAGGAACCTCTCCACAATCAACGTGTGACTGTTTGGGCTGGGATTTGTGCGGAAAGCATTATTGGGCCGTTCTTTTTCGAAGATGACGTTGGAAGGCCTCTCACTGTCAACGGAGACCGATCGGGCCACCATAATGGATTTTTTTATGCCATTTCTGGCTGATAATGATATGGAAAACTTTTGGTTTCAACAAGATGGCGCTACAGCTTACACAGATCGAGCCACGATCTCTTTATTGCGGCCTTTGTTCCCTCAATGCCTTATTTCGAAAAATGGTGATTTTGACTGGCCTCCGCGATCGCCTGATTTGACGTCTCCCGACTTCTTCCTGTGGGGTTTTTTGAAGTCCAAAGTTTATGTCAACAAGCCATGAATCCTAGAAGTTTTGAAAGACAATATCCGACGGGAAATGATTGCTATAGAGCCCGAAATACTTCAGAAAGTGATGGAAAATGTCGAAAAACGAGCACATTACGCCATCCGCTCGGGCGGTGGCCATTTACGCAATATCATATTCAAAAAGTGATCAGAATAAATTTGCAAAGTTCAAAATAAACGAAAAATCACTTCAAAACAAATTATTTGTTTTTTTTCAAGTTATTCCCAAAAAAACATCCCGAAGGTTTAAATGGCCAACTCTGTATATAAGAAACTAAAAAAATTTTTCTTTCTCATACTCAAAATGGCGGTACACTGACACTGGCCTATACTTGCAAAATCCCTTTTTTTCTATCGGTGATAGATACAGAATTCCAGTTACACGGTTTGACCTTAAACAAAATACAAAGAATTTTAATTATCTACATATTAAAAACTAATGAAGTATGTAGAGGTTTTTCAAAATATTGATTTTTTTCAAAAATGGCAGCTATTTTAAAAAAGACTTGTACTGGCGAAAAATATATATTTTTCGTAAAATAGTTGCCATTTTGAGAAAAATCAATATTTTAAAAAACCTCTGCATACTTCATTAGTCTTTAATATGTAGATAATGAAAATTCTCTGTATTTTGTTCAATATCAAATATGCCTGGAATCTTGTATACCGATTTGAAGATACAGAAAAAAGGATTCCGCAAATAAGTCAGTGCGCCGTCATTTTGAATATTAAAAAAATAAAAATATTTTTTTTGCTCTCATATATATATATGTACAATAATGTCCTCTAAATAGATTTTTAATAAAGTTATCTATTTATTCACAAAAAATCCCAAACTTAGGTATATATTTTGAGGCCTCGAAGGTGGCCTAACCTTTTAATCGATTGTTACACAATATTTATCTACATGTCGCCTGAAAAAGACGTTCTTTTTAAAAATTTTCTGGTTATTGCGATAAATATATTGCCACATGTCGGTAGTTGAATAGCAAGACGCTCGTCCGGAAAGTTGAGAAGTCCAGATTTAAATCCGGGCTGAGATGATATTTTCCACAATAGATTATTTTAGAGAAATTAAATAGATGCTCATTAGCATCAAAATTATTAAATTTCTTATCACTTTAACAAGTAATATTACGTACTCCGGATTCAGTTTAGAACTGCGTTTCAAGACCGACAATATTCGGCGCGCAGTTTGCATAAATTGAAATTGGTAAAATTCACGAATAAATATTATTAAACACCAAGATCTGCTTTGACCGTAATTGACATTCTTATATTACTATTAATTGTCATCACACAAAATTTCAGCTTTGGTACTTTGACGTTAGAGCATTAT
>NW_012026784.1:3480830-3484895 GCF_000956235.1 Wasmannia auropunctata
AACATAGGCCATGTATGTTTATATAAACAATGATAGCGGCAGGCTCATTGAGTATAAACATGGGCCATGTATGTTTACATAAACAATGATTTCGCGGGGCCCCGCCGCGCCCCCGCGTCGTCGCAGGCCGCGTTCGTGGGTCGCGTTTTCGCGCACACGGTCTCCCTCGCGCACGCGGTCTCCCTCACGCTCTCCCTCCCACGCGTTCTCGCTCCCACGCACGCTACCGCGCTGCTGCCATGCTTGCTCGCTTACGCGCACGCTGCCGCGTTGCCGCCATACTTATACGCACGCGGTCTCCCTCGCGCACTCGCTCCCACGCACGCTCGCACGCGCTTTCGCCCATTGCGCGTTGTCTCGCTCATACTATGTAGGTTTTAGAAAAAAATGTACAAGTATATTTATGAATACATAGACCAATATATTATAAACACAAAAAATGTAGTGATTACAAAAATATATATGAGAATCACCAGGAAGATATATAGTTTTACAAAATATGTATAAAATAAAATGTATAAAGTAAAGTCTCCCGTTTGGGAACGTTATATTCGCTTCCTGAGATGTTCCCTCGAACGCAAAGGGGATCGTCGCGAATAACGCTTTTCGGGGGGATGCGAATGCCGGGATGAATGGCGTCCCCTCGATTTCGTAGGGAATTGCCTGTGGTGCCTTCCGTTCCTCCTGCCCCTTCGCCTCAAGGTGCGGGGGCATTCGAAATTGCGGGAAGGTATGACGCCTCCTCGAATGTTGCGTTTAAAGGGAGGCACGTAGATGCCTCTTCGAATACAGCGTAGTCTCGCGATGCAACGTTCGATGGCGTTCAGGGTCGCTGCTCGCGGCACCGCTGATGTTCGCGCAGCAAAACACTGGGGGATCCTAATAACAGATGAATAAAAACAATAAAAAAAGATATTTCTAGACAGATGGTCTCTAGATTAGTTATACTTACTCGTAAAATGCACCTCTGCACGAGGTTGCACAGCGCGATCGTGTCTTCGTCATCGGACGGCAACGGGGATGGTGACGGTAGTTGCGATGACGTTGTCGACAACGACGACGACGACGGCGACCACTTATCGAGACCAATGTATATGAGTGTATATGCGTATACATCGACGGTCCTTTTACTACGTGACACCGTTAGATAATAATAAGGGGTAGAGGAGGTTGTTGAAAGAAGCGCCGATATGCGGCTGCTGTTTATAGGCTCAACGAAAATGCGACGACAAATGATTTAGACAAAGAAGCGGCGAGAGGTATAAGAGGTCATTAAAAGCCCGCGGTGTCACAGAAGGTGCCTCGGAAGTCTAATGAATCGGTCAAAGAGTGTGTCAAATGGCTCATCGTGCGAATAGAGTGCGCGAAGACGTGGAAGTTGATGTGGAGGATGAATCGGAAGGCACGTTGTCATCCGATACGGGTGTAGTTAGTGATCAGAGCGAAGATCTAACGTTGCACAGAGAGAGATACGCAGGCGGAACTCCGTGCGTTAACCGGGCGTACCAAGCATTGCAAGATCCTGTGCTACTATTCGACCGGAGGTGCTCTGGCCCTATGCGCCTCCTGTATGATTCAGCTGAGGGACACTGAGCTTTACGGAATGAATCTAGTGTTGAAGCACAAAATCGATTACGAACAAGTACTAAGTGGCCGATACTGCTCCGTGTGAGGATGTATGTGATAATTCCTTGCAGCATGTGTCCAATGTGCACGAATCAGAGAACGCAAAAAAACATTAGCGCGAACATGAAGAGGTAAGGGTTATAAGCTGGAAGGAGTTCGATGTCCTGTGCGTTCTCCGTGATTTGCATGAAGAGACCGATGTGCGACACGTATCGCCGGTGCAGTTTTTACGCGATCGGGAACTAGGAATACGCGGAACTGGTGGACGCTGTCTCGTGAGACAGGGAGTCACAGTCGACCGAAAGCTCGTGCATGAGTGGCCCCATCACGCGAAACGAAAAATGTACGCGTGGTTTCGCGAGAAAGCGTACGAGGACTACGAAAGGTGTTTCGAGGTGTACAATCTTTGGAACGAAAAAATCCGGGACGATCAGCACGTAGATTTCAGTCGTATAAATAACAGGTACTACTGGGCGAAGCGAATCGTCGAAAAGCTCGAGTATAACCGTAATCTGTACATTACGATTTCCGTGGGTAGCGAGAGGTACGTCGAGTTGCTGGTGATAGATCCATACATCTACATGTATGGCGAGTGGCGGAAGTATCCCGCCGCTGTAAAACGGCAGATCGACGAGCACAGGCTGCAGTGGGAGCGTGAATTTGACGAACGTGGTGAGCTGGACGATACTTTTTGCAACGTGTGCACCGTTCTTCGAAAAGAGTGCATGTATCAGGGAAGCGAAGAGTTGGAGGACTACCGCGTTCTAAATATGGACCGAACGTGTCGACAGTGTCGCCAAATCACGTGCAAGTGTTTCGTGGAAGAGTGCGACGTGATATAAACAAAATCATGGAACGTCTCGAGCGAATGGAAAATGAACTGCTGGAGCAGAGTCGCCAGATCGCCACTCTGACGGAGTGTTTCGCGTGATTGCTACGATGCGACGAGTGCATCTAGCGGCTCGAAGAACTCTGTCGCACCAAGCGTCCTCGGCTCGCCGCCGGAAGTAGACAGTCCGCGGTGGCGAGGATCGCGCGACTCGCTGGTGAAAAGGTGCGAGTGGAGAGACGATTCGTGCACGTGGGCGCCGGACACAGTACGGGACTCGTGTGGCGAGAGATCGATACCGCGTTCCACAGTCGCGTTTTGACCGGTGCGGTAATTAACACGGATTATACCGAGCCTCAGCGATTTTTGGAGGACGCGGGCGATACAGTGCTCGAGCGAGTGCGAGACGCCATAGAGAGACACGGTAGCGTGAAGGTGACCACCGCGTTCAACGGCGAGTTTACGTCGGGTGACAAACGCGCCAATATAGGCAGACCCTCGCGAAACGCGGAACTCTATCGAACGTCGGATGTGCGCGAGTGATACGAAAAGCGTGTCGTCGAAGCCACGTTGACGAAGTTTGGCGAGTTCGAGGAGCGCGACAGCGGGTGGGCGCTGTCGCGAATCCTCAATTTAACGGTAAACGTGAACAAGCACAATCCGCACGCGAGATGCTACGTCGAAATGCCGTGGAAGATAGCGACGAAACGAGCGGTAGTCAACGTGCGCTCGACGGACAACACGTGCTTCGCGTGGTCGGTGGCCGCCGCTCTGCACCCCGTGGAAAGACACGCGGATCGGGAGTCGTCGTATCCGTATTACGCAACGGTGCTCGAATTCGCGGGTATCGAGTTTCCGATGACTCTGAAGGACATAACGAAATTCGAACGTGCGAATGACGTATCGATAAACGTGTACTGTATCGAAAAGGAGATGGGCGAACTATCTGTTCTTCCGATATGATTAAATGGTCGAAAGATGGAGAGGCATGTCAACTTGTTGCACATGCAGGATCCACGAGACAGCAGCATCTTCAGCCACTTCGCGCGGATAAAAAATCTGTCCCGCCTCGTGAGCTCTCAACTCAGCAAGAAGCAACACAAGAAATTCTTCTGCGACCGGTACGTATCGAGAAAATACTAAAATAGAATGTTGTAAAAAAGACAAAAATTAAGTAAGGTATTTTGTGTTTACAGATGCCTACATTACTTTAGCTCGCAGGAACGACTGGATGCCCACACCGTGGACTGCAACGAGCTGAACGAGTGTGCGGTAGAGCTGCCGAAAGAAGACGCGAAATGGCTAACGTTCGGCAAACACGGCAACAAGGAACGTGTGCCGTTCGTCGTGTACGCCGACCTGGAGTGCGTTCTCGAAAAGATGGACCCGAATCTGCCTGAATCTCAACACCACAAGGTACACAGTATCGGATACTACGTGCACTGCTCGTACGACGACGCGCTATCGATGTATCGGTGTCGTCGCGATAAGGATTGCGTCGCGTGGTTCGTGGAGGAACTCAAAGAATTGGCGCACAAAGTAAAGTCCGCTCTGTCCGTTAACGTTCCGATGGCAGAATTGACGCGCGACGAATGCAAAAGACATAACAA
>NW_012026784.1:3484915-3486886 GCF_000956235.1 Wasmannia auropunctata
CCTTGTCGACTCAGTAACCAGCGTAACATTACGCTTTATCGACTCGTTCAAATTTCTCAGTTCGAGTCTCGAAAAATTGACATCTTATCTCGAAAAGGATAAACTACGGATAATGCAACGCGAATTTTGTACTCTACCAGCGGAACATTTCGAGCTCCTCACTAGAAAAGGCGTATTTCCGTACGAGTACGTCGACCGCTTCGAAAAGTTGGAGGATACGTGTTTACCGCCGTGCGAATCGTTTCACAGTTCGTTGACGGGCGACACCGTGTCTGAGAGCGATTACGAGCACGCCGTTGACGTGTGGCAGCGGTTCTCCATCGGAACGCTCGGCGAGTATACCTCAGCGATCTATACCTGAAAACGGACGTCCTGTTGCTCGCGGGCGTTTTTGAAAATTTTTGCGACAGCTGCGTCGCGAATTATGGACTCGATCCCGCGCATTATTTTACGTTGCCAGGTTTCACGTGGGACGCCATGCTGAAACACACGCGTGTAAAATTCGAACTGCTTACTGACATCGATATGGTCTTGTTTATCGAGCGCGGTATACGCGGTGGCCTCAGTCAATGTTCCAACAGATACGCACGGGCCAACAATAAGTACATGACGTACGACCCGTCAAAACCGTTGTCGTACCTAATGTACCTCGACGTGAACAATTTGTACGGCTGGGCGATGTGTCAGCCATTGCCCTACACCGACTTTCGATGGGTCGACGATGCCGAGAACTTTGATTGGGGCACGATCGCTTCTGATTCGCCTACGGTGTATATACTAGAGGTCGATCTAGAGTATCCTCAATATCTACACGACCTGCACACTGACCTACCTTTCTGCCCGACGCGCGATAAGCCGCCCGGCACGCGGCACTATAAGCTCCTCGCGACACTCAACGGTAAGAAGCGTTACGTCATCTACTACTGCAACCTGCAGCAATGCACTTGCCACGACCTTCGCGTAACGAAGATTCACCGCGTGTTGCAATTCGCGCAATCTCCATGGCTTCGCGAGTACATCGAACTAAATACGAAATTCAGAACCGAGGCTAGGAACGATTTCGAAAAAAATCTGTACAATCTAATGAACAATGCGGTATTCGGTAAGACCATAGAGAACGTGCACAAGTACGTCGACGTGAGACTGGCGACGACATGGGAGGGTAGACACGGCGCGGAGGCGCTGATCGCGAAACCGAATTTTCACAGCTGCAGCGTCTTCGCGGAAAATGTAATCGCCGTCAAACTGCGTAAACTCAAAGTACAATTCTACAAGCCGATTTACGTGGGTATGTGCATACTCGATGTATCGAAAGTCTGCCTGTACAAATGTCACCACGAGTACATGTTGCCGCTGTACCGCGACAAGTACAAAATCATGTACACCGACACGGACTCATATACCATCTCGAGTGCATGGATGTTTACAAGACGATGAAACGTGATATCGATCGATTCGACACGAGCGATTATCCCATAGACAACGCGTACGCCTCGCGCAAATAAAAAAGTGCCGGGTTTGATGAAGGACGAGAATACTGGCGCGATAATGACGGAATTCGTCGGGCTTAGGGCGAAGATGTACGCGGTGAGGGTGGACGGTATGAGGGACACCAAAAAGATCAAGAGGGACAAGAGTAACGTCATAACACGGACGATAACGTTCGACGATTACACGCGATGCCTGAACGAACATATTGAAATGACTCGTAGTCAGTCGTGCATACGATCGAGGCTGCACGAGGTATACACGGTGTCCGAAACTAAAATCGCTCTAAGTCCGTACGACGATAAACGGCACATCGTACCGAATTCGACAGAGACACTACCGTGGGGACATTATCGGATACCGGTGTAATGTATATATGCGTATGTATTATATCTAAGTGTGTATGCATCGAATGATCACGTATGTATGCGCGGCGTATGCATCAAATGTATCACAGTATTATAAGTATATGTATGATACGTT
>NW_012026784.1:3486906-3487620 GCF_000956235.1 Wasmannia auropunctata
TTCGCTGCGCACCCTCGCGCTATCTGGTAGCCGGTTGTTTACGTAACGTAAGTGCGGGCGCACTGCGCCTGTCATCGCCCCGCAGGTATTTGGCGGGGCGGCATCTGGCTGTTGTTTGTGCCAGGCATCCGGCCGTGGCCGGGTAGCGCGATGACAATGCCTATTTCGGCCTTGCATCGTTACAAAGAATATGATATTGTTGGAAAGGAGGATAATATCGTATACAATTTTATATTTTTTCATGTACACGTATATTTTTCACATTCACATTTCATGTACACATATATGTTTTTTACAATAAAAACGACTCAAACCAAAGAATCTTTGTGTATCCACGAATTGTGCGATCCATCGAATCCCAACCACTTCACGTACACCTTGTCCCCTTTCCTGCGCAGCACCTTCTCCACGAGATACACGTCCGGATACGTCGCGCGATGTAACTCGTATTCGTAGAACCCCCCGGCGACGGATTTTCCGCGACAGTCCGCGTTGTCCGTCAACGTCATGGCGACAGGCAAACCCAGTCCCTTTCTACGTTTCAGATGCTCGGATATGAGCGGCTTGATAAACTCCGTGTACTTCGTTCCCTTGTTGCCCCTGATGCGTTCGCCCTCTTTGTAGGCACGGTTGTAGAAGTTCGTTGTCGTAATTATACTCTTGTACGTCATGTTGTCGGGAAGGGTGATGAATTGTCTATCGGGCTTTTTCATA
>NW_012026784.1:3487640-3488379 GCF_000956235.1 Wasmannia auropunctata
TCTAAATTTAATGACCCGTCAAAATGGAGTTCGTCTGGCGCGTAGCCCGTTGACGCATGGGTTGTAGCGTTTATAACTGCTTCAGCACGTTCAATGATTTTATCCCAGGTATGTTGCCTTTCACTCGCATAAGTGCGAATAATTCTGCCAATTTCCCGCATAACTCTTTCTACGGGGTTGGATTGAGGGTTGTAAGGTAATGTTTTCCTTGCGTAAAATTCGTTTTCTTCTGCGAATCGTTTCCATCGATCCGTTAAAAATTGTCCCGCATTGTCGGTAAGAATCTCGTTCGGTAACCCGACTTCTGGGAAGTAATGATATTCGAGTTTATCTATAATCGTGTTTAAGATCTGATTCGGCATGGGATAGAGTTTTGTATATTTAGAGAATTGGTCCATTAGAACCAAAACATATTTGTTTCCTCTCGCCGTTTGAGGAAGTGGACCGAATAAATCCATCGAAACAGATCTGCCTGGCCCGTGGGGAAGATCGTAATATTGATCCCCTTCGGAAACCCTTGTATTATATTTAGTTGCCTTACAGGTGTCGCATGATGCTACAACATCCCGTGCTATTTTGTCTAAGTTTTTAATATAAAAGTGCTTACGTGAAAATCCGACAATCTTATCTGTGCCGAAATGTAGCAACAGTTTGTGCGTTTTGTAAATAATTTTCCATGCGATCTTATCAGGAATGTATATAATATCATTCCCGCCATGACATTTTAATCTTACGAGAC
>NW_012026784.1:3488429-3494956 GCF_000956235.1 Wasmannia auropunctata
AACGATTGGCCAGAGGTGACACGGGTGTAAATCCATTGGACGCGGCGTGCCGCGAACACGATATCGCGTATTCTCGTAGCAGCGATCTCACCGATAGACACGCGGCGGACGAGATACTCGCCAGAAGAGCCCTGGGACGCGTTGTCGCGAGAGATTCGGCTCTGGGTGAGACAGCCGCAGCTGCTGCAGTCTGGGCTGCGATGAAAGCCAAGATCAAAATCGGCATGGGTATGAAAGCGAAAACGCGCAAGAGGAAAACGGTGAAGAAACGAGTACTTCCATCGGCGAAACGAGGCGGTGTGCGACCGATCCTAGGCGCGCTGGGCGCGATCGACTCCCTGATCGGCAGAGCGGCCAGCATGGCGAAAACGGTAAACGTCAGCATAGCCGCGCGACGTCAGCTCGAGGAGCTATAACGTCACAATCGCGCGATGGAAGGACGGGGGCTGCACCTTGCTCCGTACAGACACGGACGGTGACTGCATCTCGCCCCGTACAAATATGGTCGCCCACACGGAACAAAATATATAATAGATATCTACTAGATATCCACATATCTGTACGATATCCATATCTACTATAGATAACTAATAGATATCTAATAATTATCCTTATATCTATGTTTACCAAGTAGCTACCGAAAATATCTATTAGATATTATTATGTTATATGTTATCTACATATCCGTGTCAACTAAATATTTACTAGAAATACTTAAACATATATATATATATATATATATGTATTAATTAATTAAAAATGCACATTCACTGAATAGTAATTTAAATCAATTAATTGTTTATATAAAATTCATGTTAATAATTATTTTATGATGAAATCTTATTAAATGTTTTTATAATTAAAAAATATAAATTATTGTTTGGATTTTCTAAAAATATTGTAAGAAATTTCTAGGTATACATTTAGTACAAAACTATCGATCGCTTCTATATATTGATATCTAGTATTTTGCATTGTGTTTCACCTATATTTGTATTTTGGCGGGTCGTCGCCTAGTTAATTATCGATCATGTTATCGATTCGACTGTATTCACCATGGCGCTGCAATCCATCCCATCATGCAATGGTGTCTTCATCATTCTTGGTTCATCTTCAATAGTCTGCTCGCCATTATATCATTATTTGTTCAACGGGTTCGATTCGTTGTGCTTGCCAATGCTTGTCAGTACGTGTCAGACATTAGTCAGATATAGTGTTAGTGCCACTCAGTCTCCAGTGCTTGTTTGTGCCTGTAATTCTGTTGCTACTTGTGAGTTTTCTCCGTACAGTACGTAAGTATCTTTTAATCTTTCTGATTATACGATTGCAAATATTGTGTTGTACGTAGTGAAAATTATAACTAAATGACCTAGACAGAAAATCCAGAGACAATATTCTGTATACGCTACCGGGGCTGTATTTCGTTTCACCCATGATGCGCATAATGTATCATATTATTTATCCTTGTTCACCAAATGTTAAACAAGGATAAAAGTATAAATCATGCGTGTCATGCGTGAAACAGAACGCAGCCCGAATGATTGTCGGTATCGTTGCGCAGCTTCACACAGCTTTTGTCACAATAAAAAAAGCTGCGCACGACATCGATAATCATCAGTAGCGTGTACAAAATACAGCCTCAGCATTGTAGGCCGTATAATCCATGCGGTGCAGAAATAAAAACAGATACATCTACGCAATAATTAACTAATGTAATCGAATTTCATTATTGTTTACGAAATAAATAATAATGATTACGTATCAACATACACCCAAGTATTATAAATCTATAGTTCACGTTAGTGTACTTGTACTTGCTCGATTTTTATCTAATCATGTTCTGTGTATGGATTGTTTATAATGTTGAATTTTATGAATATTTTATTTCAGCATAATTTTGACAAAGAGGCTGCATATATTGTATATATATGTGTGCATGTATATGAGCTTATACATAAATACACATATATTTATGAGCATACATACGAGGATTATCACTTATTTGGCATCCTGCTTTGACAGAGGTATGTCTTTAAGAAGTTTTTAGTAGCATAATAAAATATAAATTGTTTAATTATTTTTTCAATTATAAAAATAATATTGTCTGTGGCGGCATATCTGCGCCACCCAAGCACGGGCGCGACGCGCGCGCAACCAAGCCCCCGCGGCCGCCCGACACACCGCGCGCCTACGCCGGGTCTCGCGCGGCGGACTTTGCGCCCGCGCCGAGGCACACGAAGCGATCACGCGCCAGCCGCGAGTGCCATTTTCAGTGACACACCGCTAGAGGGCCGAGTTTCTCACAATGAAGAAACGGCCCGGAAGGATATAAATAGGCCCGATATTCCGAGATAAGAGCAGACACGGTTCTCCAGTCGCAGTACGCGTTCGCACTCGACAAGAGCAAACCAGATCTTTTTGAAGAAAGAGCAAAACGAAAACTGCCAAGCTGCCGCCTACAACCACCACCGGTACCGGCGTCGCCAAGGCCGCTGTAAGGGTCGCTACCAGAGGGTAGCAACGTCGAAGCGGAACAGCTCCACAGCAGCGCCACCACCAGCAGCAGCACTCCCTGCAGACGAGTGGAGGCTATTGGCGATTGATTTCGGGTCTACGTCAACAGACCCACGCCGTCGGCCACCAAGGACATCTTGCAGGACTAGAGAACGCCCGACGCCGGAAGCAGTCCTACAGGCCCTGGCAATACCAGCCCTCGTCCAGCCGCTACCTACGAGGCCGCCCAACACCATAAGGCAACGCAGACCCCCTACAAGGAACAACCGTGGAGTTTCACACGCGCACAGCCGAGCATAGCGTGGGGCCCGCGTAAATCTCCGGCCTAAGGCCGCGGCGAACAATCGGCCCTTTTTAGGGCCACAAAAACGATAGCACATAAGATCTCTTGTATATACACCTGTAAATAAATTCGTGACAGAACATATTGTACATAGCAAAAAGGAAAGAAACATCTCTTCATTTTAGCGACCACCACTCCTGCACCGACGAAAAATAAACCTTGCGAGAAGCGAACCGCATAGTGCCCTGCAAAAGGAAGATCACCGTTGGTCAGAGCAGCCCGCTCTCTCTCGCACGCTCTCCACCGCAAACATCGCGACATCCAAATACGCCTCATTGTCTTATATATGCTTTGCTTTCTGCAATTATTTTAAATTTAGATATACATACTTTTTTTTGCGCGAAAAAGAAAAATCTTCATATACCCCTTCAAGGAGCGACGATTCAGATCCTAGCCTAACCCGTGAAGGCCGGCCCAACCTCTCCTCGTCTCACCATGAGGGGGAAGATGCCCGTGGCCCGGTACCACGGGTGTGACGGATTCCATGCCTGACCGATCGGATTTACCCGATACAGCCGACATGGCCTACCGCCTAAAAAACTCCCCCAACCTCGCCCGCCACCTACTTATATGAAGGGAGCCTGGAACCGCTGAAAGCATTTCGTCACGGCCCCCCCCCAGGATTGTGTCCCCATACGGGACCCGTCACCTACCGGTATCCCTCGCGAGCTAAGTCCCTCCTTCCGCCCGAGCGCAGGAGATTCTTTGATTCCTGCGCTGGGGCCCCTTCCCCTGATTTGAGGGAGCGGGAGGACTATCTGAGGCCTCCCTCTGCCTCTTACGTCCCCCCTCGGAGGGGCCCGCTTCCTGCGGGCCCCTCACCCTCGGACTGACGAAAGGGCTCCGATCAGGCGGAACCCTTCCGTCTCCCTTCCTCGGAGCCTTCGTCTGCGCGCTCCCTCTTGGTGCCACCGGCGGACACGCTAAGCCGCCCGGCCTATGACCAGCCAGGCAGCCCCTCGCGGCGCATATGGGGCAGTGCTCCGGCCCATTGCACTGAGCCGCCCGGTGGCCTTTACTCCCGCATCTCATGCAGCAGTGGGTTCGGTCTACTTCCGACGGACACCACCGCTGCAGATGCCCTCTCGCGAGGCAGCGGAAGCACTGAGGGGGTCGCTCCCTTAGAAGCGTCACTCTCACCAAGGACCAGCCTACCTGGACCCTGGCTGCCCCCGCCGCTCTCACCGCAGCCTTGGCTGGGCACTCCGCCCACGTCTCTCCTCCCCCTCGGAAGCGTGCCCGCCGAACGGGGTCCATACGGACCTCGTCCGGAGGGCACCCTCCCGCCTCGGCCACCGCTGCGGTAAGTTCCGCAGCAGATCCCCGGTGAGCCGCTCCAGCGCCCCCCTCAGAGCCGACGCCTCGGCCTCGAGGGAGGAAATTTTCTTCCTTTGAGGAAACCCCCATCGACGGCCCGGCTAGCCAGGATCCTGACCGCCTCCCGGAGGAGGAAGACATTTATCCGGAATCGCCGGGCCGCCGGTCCCGAACGGAGCGCCTTAATATTTCGGCGCATCTCATCCAGTTCTTGGAGCCAGCCGTCTGATCGCTCCGCGATCTCCGACAGACGGCCCCTACGTAGAACCTGAAGCCGCTTTGCGGCTAACTCCTTTTGTTTCGGGGAGAAGGCTGCCGGAATCCGTCTGCTCCTCGGCCCCTCCTCCTCCGAATTCGACAGCGAGCTGAGGTCTGCTACCTCACCCTCGCGCAGCTCTCCCGGGGTAGGGGAGCGCCGCCAGAACTTAGATAGCTCCGGCAGCGATGTTCCCTCCTTGCGGGGCCGCTCCATCCGCTCCAGCCTTACGCAAGACTGGAGCTCGGGCACGGACGAGGGCTGTCCTGACCCACCCGTCCGCCCGTCGTTGACATCGGCCGTCGCAGGAGGAAGCTTGTCAACAGGCTCATCCTCCTGCGACAGATCGATGACCGAGTGGAAAGAGGCTGCCATCCTACTACTTGACTCTCGCGAGTCAAGGCGGGAGGCGCCATCCTCTAAACCTCGGATTTTCTCCGGCGAAAGATAGACAGGGGAGCCCGTGGGAGCATCGGCCCCGGCAACATTGCCGGCCGTCTCCTGGGGAAACTTCACCCTGCCCCTTTTTGCCGCCTTAACCCATTTGTGGGTGTTCAAGTCTATTTCAGAGAAGGACCACTCATCCTTGTAGAGGGCCCTTCTGAAGACTCCCGGGACGACCATCTCCTCGTAGAACTCTTCGTTCCCCTGGGAATAGTCATCCCATCCGTCTAACCTACTGAGAACATGCTCCTCTTTCCGGAGCAACCTCCCGGCCGCACTAACGAGCCTGTGCTCGAGGATATACCCCCCGGGGCACTGCTCCCTCCAGACACATACCTCACCATCGGTGGTGAGATCGTAGTCGTCGCGGTCGCTGTCCGACCGCTTCTCCAGCCCTTCCATCCGTCGTCGGGACTCCAACCCGACGACGCTCTCCGTTTTCGGGGTCTTGGACCCAACCTTTTCTTTCGGCTGGACTTAGGCAGTATCTCGTTCCTCCGAGGTTTCCGCCGGCATAACCTCGGATAGCCCTGTGCTCGATGACGACCGGGCGGGAGCAGGGACGATACCCCCACCAGGCCGGTCCAGAGGTTCTAAAATCCCCCGGGCGGTAGACTTTTTTCTTCTTCCCATTCTATTCATCCTTGTGAGTTTAGGTATATCGGAGACTCGACTCCGGGCAATATATTCGGGTTGCCATCCCCTAGACCGATTGCCACCCAAGGCTCACGAGCCCGCTCTGCCCGGATTTGGTCCGCGGCCGCTTATTCCTCTTGGAGGGTTATTCGCGGCTAACCTTTAATCCACAGGAGGCCATTCCCCTATCCGCCACCCGAGGACGCGCCTGGTAGCGGTTTTCTCCGCTCTCCACACGGGTTGGGGCTGTAGGACGACGCCGTACACCCGCCCGGGGAGCCAGGATATACATTCATTAATGTAACCTTTTTATTAATGATTTTACGGTTTAGGATTTATTTTGGCTGCGTTTTGATATTCACTGCAAGTACTGAAAATCTATAATATACGTTATGTACACTATAGATTTTTAGTACTGGCAGTGAATATCGGAACGTAACCTTTATTTATTTTCTGCTCATTGCTTTATATTCAAGATCTTATAAGTGTACGTACATTAAAAATTTTGTTATGTCATATTTTGCTTTATTGTTTATTATGAAAGTAGTGTAATTTAATTGAAAAGAATAGAGCTTAAATATTTGAATAGATATGAAATAGAAAAATGTAATATATATTCAACAATTTAGAAAATATAGGCTAATGGGAATCAGCGCGGTAATTGGAGCGCAATGATAATTTAAGTGAATATCACTATTTGTTTCGTGTACGTAGATTTATTGCCAAACGTTTCGGCCATAATTCTGGCCATCCTCAGTGGTGTTACAAAATTGCAATCAAATTGTCCTTAAAGTCATAGCTCTACAAATAACATAAATTTCGTTTAAATGTTATACAATAATTAATTAAGAATCACGGAGTACAAATCGTCAACTAAAAAAAAAAAAAAACGGTAAATATTGATAACAACGGACCCAGCCCCAATGATCTTGTCCTTTATGTATGTTGTCAAGGTCATGACCCTGAGTGACTATCAAGAGGTTTTAGCCGTCGCTCGTTATTCGTTAAAAAGTTATA
>NW_012026784.1:3495006-3496960 GCF_000956235.1 Wasmannia auropunctata
TTGGGATCGTCCCAGTTGAACGTAATCTATCTCGTTGTCCGTCAACGTCATGGCGACAGGCAAGCCCAGTCCCTTTCTACGTTTCAGATGCTCGGATATGAGCGGCTTGATAAACTCCGTGTACTTCGTTCCCCTGTTGCCCTGATGCGTTCGCCCTCTTTGTAAGCACGGTTGTAGAGGTTTGTTGCCGTAATTATACTCTTGTACGTCATGTTGTCAGGAACGGTGATGAATTGTCTATCGGGTTTTTTCATAAAGATCAATTCATACAATCCTGGCGTGCCGCGGTACCTCACGTTGTCCACGAGTATAGCATCGTCCTCAAGATCGAATTGTTTGTTGCCGAGCATCAAACGTCCTTCGTTGCCGAAATAGATACCGTTCGAGTGATCGATCTCCCTTTTTCTGTCCTGACCGAGGAACAGGTCCATGTACTTTTGCCCGAGCGGTCCCAGTTGACTGTGCAACGCATCGCACTCCGTCGCGATCGCATGCTCTCTCTGACGGTCGTTTCGAGCAAAGGTAAGGGTGTCGACGCAAAGAACTCCTCCCGCGGTAGTACCGTCGATTGTTCCGTCGATGCATCCGCCGGCGTTTCTATCGCTGACACAGAACTGAGCGTGGGTAACGCGACGTTCCATTTTTTGCTTTTTGCGCGGCGTTTGCTTAGGCGTTGACGCGACTCTGAACCATTTATCGTCACCCTCGGTATCGCTATCCACGCGTTCCTTCTTCCTTTTGATACTTGGCGCAGCGTCGGTCTCGGCTCTCTTGACACTCGTCGCTGCGTCGGCCTCTCTCTTGACACTCGTCGCTGCGTCGGCCTCTCTCTTGATCAATTCCTCGCCAACGGCATGCTCGGCGATCTGTTTTAGAGGTTCGACGATGGGTTTAAAGCGTCTCTCCAACGCGATATCCTCGTCTATTCTACCAGTTTTCAGAGCGCGATGCTTCTTGCGAATCGACTCGCTTGTTTTCACGATCTGCTTCGCTATTTTCTCGCGATCCTTGATGTTAGCGTCCATTGTGTGTTGTCCAGGTGACACATCGACATTGACTAATCGCGCTACGGTACCGCGAATTCGTTAAATCCTTTTCTGTATCGCCCGTTGTCGAGCGGACTGTCCTTGTCGATCACCAGGAATCCGTACTTGTGCCGCCAACAGGTGCGGCACAAATCGCCGAAATCCTCGTACGACATGTCGGTGTTCACGTGATCGTTGTAAACGTGCTTCAGATTGGTACCGTCCTGTTTGAACAGGATCAGCAGGTTCGCGTTGTCGCGTATCAGATGTTTTGGTATTCTAGCGTACGTCTGACAGAGATAGAAGCAATCGACGCTCGAGTGGCGGCCCATCGAGAAGTATTCTCTCACCGTGTCCTACTTGTCGCACGCAACGTCGTCGAAGACGAAGATCGAGTTGGGGAGCCTCGTTCGGCGGAACGACGTCGCTGCAGTTGGAGAACGCGAAACGACCAATCTCGTCGATCGACGTCAACGATCGCTCGAGATACCGATACTTTGGCTGTTGCAGCGATTTCGAGTAAACGTACACGTTCTCAAAACGTACACCGTGCGGACTCTCGAGCAGGCTCACGAGCACGTTCGTTTTGCCGCAATTCGATGGACCGCACACGATCGCGCGTATGATGTTCGGCAGCAATTCGCCGTGTCGGTGCTCTGTCACGCCACCTCCCGTCGCTCGCGATCTCTCGTCGCAGTTCGTGACACGTATCGCCAACGGCTGTCGCACGAATCTCATGGTTCTTTGCGTACCTGAACTACACTTGGCCGCCTATTTATAGGCGCGCGAAATCGCGAATCGTTCAGTACCAAACATGTATCTTGCGGTGACGCATCCCTCCGACGTTCTCACCTGGAGCGCCGAGCAGTTGCAATATATACCGAAGATCGTACTGTTGCGCGTGTTTGGCGGCTATATCGAGCACGTGT
>NW_012026784.1:3497007-3497786 GCF_000956235.1 Wasmannia auropunctata
TTTTTAGGATATACCTGCAGTCATGCCAAAACGAAAATTGTTATCACAGATGTCAAAAAGACATTACCGACGATTGAAATATAACGCGCGTAACACTGCAATTGCGGCAAATGAAGATAGGCCATCAACAAATTTTGCTGATGACGTATCGCAAGATTTTATTGATTATGATATTACTGCAAACTCGATTATCACTTATGATCTTGATCAGGAAACAAATGCACTAAGAAATGAATCTTTACAACAGTGCACTACTATTTCTGACAATGTTGACAACTTCCACAATGAAAATATTGCATATAACTTTAATTCCGATAGTAGTCATGTTGAGGATTTGTTATGTCCAATGACATCCATATTTAATAACGAGAAAAGATACTGATTATTCGAGTTTATCTACTGTGTCAAATTCTGCTCTGTCAATTACGGACGAATTAACATATTGGGCAGTACAATTTCAAATACCACATGTAGCAATTACTGCGTTATTGCAGATTTTAAGGAAAAATAATTTTGATTTGCCGAAAAACAGTAAAACGTTACTGAAAACACCAAGAAATACAAACATGCGAGAAGTTGCACCAGGAGAGTATTTTCATTGTGGCTTATTATCTGGATTAATAGAATTTCTTCAAAAAAGCCAATATAATATTGATTTAGTTGAAGTGCAAATCAGTACAGATGGACTACCAATTTCAAAGTCCTCCATTAATCAATTGTGGCCTATTTTGGGCTCGGTAGCACCTACCTTTGATACAATTTTTCTTATTGGCTGTTAT
>NW_012026784.1:3498186-3498783 GCF_000956235.1 Wasmannia auropunctata
AACCCGTTGACCAACGTTGTTTGCGAGATCATCTGAGCGCATCCTCCTTCCCCCACCACTAATACTACAGTTTTTGTTTGATATAAATGAACAAACCATCGAAGAGCAGTTTACTTCCTCTCGGCGACGACGACAGTCATGCCCGTGCCAACGTTTGTGGACTTGCAAGGTTTCCTCGTTGGAAAGAGATTCGTCGCGAAAGAAGTGGCGGTGCTGAGAAGAGGCACGGTTCTCTCGCATTACATCTTCGAGAGCCCTCTACCATGGAAATTTTTGACAAGATCCGACAGGTCTTGCGCTTCCTGGTTGATTGCCTATCACCTGGATTGAAATGGGAAGACGATGCGATCCCGTACAGCAGTGCAAAACGTCTGATCGTGACGGCTGTATTTGGTGCAGCGAGAGGGGATGAAGAGGAAGACGACGTGTACGTCAAGGGACCCGAGAAACGCGAGTGGCTGCGGGCCTTGCTCGATGAGCGAAAGCGCGCGAACATCGAGACCCTGGATGCCGATTACAAGAACGTAGATTCGCTGAGCGAGCTCGACGCCGCTGGTACCGTGCGATGTGGATATCACAATGCTCATTGCGCGTTGC
>NW_012026784.1:3499362-3501111 GCF_000956235.1 Wasmannia auropunctata
AGAAGCTAAATTAGAAAAATATCTTATGAGATGTAGTGATATTTATTTTGGATTGTCACCAAAAGAAGTGCGAAAGTTAGCATATCAATATGCTGTTGTTGTTAAAGCAAAAATTCCTGAAAGCTGGACGAAAAACATGATGGCTGGACCAGATTGGTTTAGTAAATTTATGATACGCCACAAGAAATTAAGTATAAGAACGCCTGAGGCTACAAGTTTAGCTCGTGCTACAAGTTTTAATCGCACCAATGTTGAATTATTTTTCAACAATTTGATAAACGTTATGACACGATTCAAGTTACAACCATCTGATATATGGAACATGGATGAGACTGGAGTGTTTACAGTACAAAAACCAAATAGAGTAGTTGGAAGGCGTGGCGTTAAACAAATTGGTCGTTTGACTTCTGCAGAGAGAGGACAACTCGTCACACTGGCTTGTGCTGTATCAGCCACTGGAAATTCTGTCCCACCATTTTTTGTGTTCCCAAGAGTTCACTTTAAGGAACATTTTATCCGCGATGGTCCTGTTGGTTGTGCGGGTGCAGCTAATCCATCAGGATGGATAAACGAACAGATTTTTCTTTTATACCTGGCTCATTTTGTGAAGAATGTGAGACCCAGCCAAACAAATCATGTCCTACTTTTGTTAGACAATCATGATTCACATTTATCAATCGATGCTCTCAATTTTGCCAAGACAAATGGAATTATTATGCTATCATTTCCACCGCACTGTTCTCATAAGATGCAGCCATTGGATATTAGCGTTTACGGTCCATTAAAGAAATTTTTAAATACTGCTCTGGATTCATGGATGTTAAATCACCCAGGCAAAACTCTCAGCATTTATGACATTCCTAGTATTATCAGAGATATTTTACCTTTGGCTCTAACACCTTCAAATGTTATGGCAGGTTTCAAAGTAGGTTAAAAAGTTTTTGTATTTAAACAATATTATTACAGCTTTTGTGTGTGTGTGTGTGTGAGATTGCATATTTATTAGTTTTATTTACTTTATTATATAATTTTATAAACTTATTTTTAACTTATACTAATTTCAATTTTTGATAAAAAATTTTAATGCGTTACAATTAATATATATTTTTGCAGAAGCCAGGTATTTGCCCATTAAATCCAAATGTATTTACTGACACAGATTTTGCTCCATCATATGTGACAGATAGAGTCGAACCATCTCAACAAGAAAATATAATTGCAAAATCAAATGTAAATGAGTCAAAAGTAAATGAATCAAAAGTAAATGATATAAATCATATTTGTTCATTTTATAAAGAACTCTCTAAACTCTAAACTATCTAAACTATTTTTCTTCAAATTAATACAGGAACAAAATTCAACAGAGCATTTAACAGTTGATACTGTGTCGTTTTCTAATCAAAATGATTTGTGTGATAACGTTTATGACTTAAAGAATATTCCTGTAGCATCATTTGTACGTACATAACTTTCGTTTTGCTAGTATCTTTTTTAATATGCTTTTACAATCCATTATTTTCATAATCCGTTATTATAATCCAGTTTTTATTTTTTGGCAGAGCATTGACAGAGACAATAAAAATTTTACTGTAGCTGATTGTGAAATTATTGATATAACTTTAGGAAAGTATATAATTGTATTTTAAAAATATGTGTTTAAATTAATTAGAATCATATTTTGATTTTCTTTTGTTTTATTTTTTACAATAGATACGAATAAAATGTCAAAAGAAATGAATGATACAATAA
>NW_012026784.1:3501131-3501599 GCF_000956235.1 Wasmannia auropunctata
TATCATTAATCTTTAATAAAAATGTTTAATATATATAAACTCTACGACATTATATTTAAAGTTACAATGTAACTGACAAAACGTTTTATATATGATATTTCTATATTGAAACAAGCTATATAAGAAATAGTTTAAATTCGTTTTTCTGGAACATTATTTTGCTATTCAATTATAACAAAATAACTTTAAATGGTATTATTTTTATTAGGAAGTACATATCTGTTTTTTATTTCTACTACGTTTTTATTATTTGACGTACCTAATTTAACATGAAATTTATCGTATCATGAGACATGAGACACAGTTGTGTCTCGGCGTTAAAGAGGTTATGTTGGTAGGCAACTTACACCGTGATATGTGTCAACTTACCCCATTACTGGGGCAAAATGGCTACAATGCAGCATGTTTATATTTCACTTATTACAAAGAAATTATATGGTGTATAGGATCGTTCCTGGCACGGAAATG
>NW_012026784.1:3501619-3502147 GCF_000956235.1 Wasmannia auropunctata
CATATAAAGAAACGTTGCATCACCAGATTTTAATTCTAACGCTCTCTACAATTACAAATTACAATAATGATTAATATTATACGGTAATCATGATAATTTGCGAAATCATTTTCATAATTTTTACAAAATATATCTCATTATTTGAATTGCAAATTAATATCCATATTATTTACAAAATATTTACAATTTTAATTACTCGATTCGTTCCTCTGCTAAAAGATTAATTTTAGTAAAATTCTTAAAGTAGTAGAATGTATAATGTGCTTTACTCATTTCTACATCCTTTATGTATCTTATAGGAAAGTTGTTCAATTTAGTCTAATTGATGTTAAATAAAAGTCTTCATTTCATCATTTATGTAGTACATATATATATAAAGACATATGGAGGTAAGATATTTGATAAATAATATGGATATTAATTTGCAATAAAAATATTGAGATATATTTTGTAAAAAATATGAAAATGATATCGCAAATTATCATGATTATCGTACGATATTAATCCTATAGATCGGAAGAGCACACG
>NW_012026784.1:3502197-3503704 GCF_000956235.1 Wasmannia auropunctata
AAATATATGTAGGGCAATGTCGTCAGGGTTGGGACGCTGTCATGGTTGGACACTGCAATTTTTGGCCAGACACTTAGCGCAAAGACACGTTCAAAGCTCTGAAAAGTTTGTTGGCACCGAAAGTAGTAATGCCACGCCTCGACAATGGTGGCGCTAAGTGTCTTGTAGACAAAATATAGCAATGTCCAAACACTGACAGCGTCCCAACCCTGACGACATTCCCCTACATATTTTTATATATATAATTACATATATTTATGTTTTATATGGAATTTTTCCTGGGGCATATACACTATACCGCCACTTGTACTGTAGTACGACTTCGCATTAAGGGTACAAATCACAAGAGTAAAGCACTCATTGTGAGAGAATTCTGACACATCTGAATTCAACGTTGGAAGACAATTTGGAAAAAGACGGCATTCAGCCAAGATGCATTTGGAGAAAGGCACTCAATTATGTTACATGTTACGCCAGCGTTGCATTACGCAAGATAAATCTGTCGTAATTTCATGGTGAGAAATATTGACAAAACGATGATATTGTATTTAATTGCGAACTCACTTTCTCGATATGGATATACAATGATTTAACTCCGTTCATGCAGCGATATATATACATCAGTTCCTCTTTTGCTATTGTTAACGCTCTTATAGTAAGGACATTAGTTACAAGTGATGGCAACTTACGATATATCGGATTACGAAAACGTAATCATATGTCAAGTGTCGTTTTACACTTTATTGGATCGATTTTTGCCTCGGCTTATTACGCAAAATTTTGGATTCAACGTAACTGTCACCGCTCTAACACGGTTTCCATGACGTCAACAATGCGATAAGTCAGAGCTATTAAATGTCTATAAAATGTATACAATGTATATATATTTAATGTAAACGCTGTGCTACATATTCATTTCTTAAGATTAGACAGTATTAGAAAACGTTCAAGGCGATTAAAAGTTGCATTAAAATATGCATATATATATATACATACTTTTTTAATAATTCTTTGTAAAATTTGAAATAAGACAGTGTTAAATAAGACCGATACATTTAAAAGCCACATATATTTCTAATTATCTTCAATATCACAGTATTCGTAGAAATGTATTAAACCGGGTACTTTTATATGAGATACCTAACACAAAAAAATGAAAATGGCAAGCAAAATATTTTTTTTTTTTTCATAAGTGTGCTCTATGATGATATCGTACAATTCAAAATATATACTGTGACGGACAGTTCAAAATATATTTCGAAATAATGTCTACCCATGGATCATTTCATTTCCTTCAATCTCTCTCGTCCATGTCAATATATTATTTCAAATTAAATTATAATTATCATTTAAAAAAAGAGAAAATAAATTCTCTTTGAAGTTGTAATATAGATATTGTACGCTCACATATTGCATACTACTACTTATTAAACTTGTAAAAAAATTATCAAAAAATTATACTTTTGTGTCATAAATGAAATATCGTTATAAATACCAGTTTTACTCA
>NW_012026784.1:3503724-3515626 GCF_000956235.1 Wasmannia auropunctata
AACGAGCATTTGTGAAATTACAATTTTTATTTTATAATTCTGAAATTTTAAAAATATTTAAAACTATAAATTAATTTCAAAAATTAAACAGTTTTTGTGAAAGGTGTATAAAACTTTGTCGTTAGAAAAGGAACTTTTAAACATTTCTTTACCTCATAAAGTCTATTTACTCTTCGGTGCTATTACAGATGTGGCATACTCGATATTTTCTTTTATTTTATATGCTATAACTTTTTTATTATCTAATAAAGATACATACATTTTCTTGTTCAACAAAAAAATTCATCTGGCGTTTTGATAAAAAAAAATAATTTATTATATGTTTATTATTATACGATATTTTTTCACAATATTCAGTGTTCTTGTGACAAAATGTATAGCACTGAAGGGTTAATATCCTTTAAATCTGATTTAATAAATTCATCAAATATGCATTCTAGAAAGTAAGTAAAATGGGATATTAATAAATTTAATTTAAAAATTATGATATATTATAATATACAATTTTAACTTTCGTTTTGCCTTTGACTTTTTAATTAGTAAATATTGCAAGCTTTGACTGATCAGACATAATGTAATTATTAAAATATTATTAAAATATTATATTTTCTATTTAATCTTTTGATATTGATTTTTGTTGATATAATGTTGAATAACTATTTTATTTTGTTTTCTTTTTTTTAATATTCTATTTCTTTGGTAATTTGTCAATTGACTTATTTCATAATAATTTATTTTTTCAATTTATATTTTAGAATTTATTTTTATTTCTTCTGTAGTTATTTTTTTTTTTCCCCAATAAAGAAAAACAGAATATGTTCAAGCACTTGTAATTGTACGACTGATTAATCACTATGTTTATTTAATTTAAATACAAATAATAACTACATTTAATCTACTTTCTGAAAGTTTGTATTTAAGACTATTATTTTAAGTTCTTAATTTTTTAATATAAAACGTTAAAATTTGTAAGCAATTATAAGTGACTAGTCATTATAAATTTATATAAGTAAATCAGGCTTGTTATATTTAAATTTAAAAAACTACTTTATTTAATATTCTTTTTGTATTTTCGAAAATTGTATATTAAAATTTTTTTACTATATTATTTTTTATATAAATAATTTTAAAAATTTTTATTAACAACTACATTTTCATATGTAAGGATATGAAACTACATCTCCTGTTTCTGATATTTGTTTTAAAAGCTAAAAAATATACTGTATGAAAAAATTAAAATTTAAATATAAAAAAATTCATCTAAATCTAAAGTGATCAGTATATGATTAGTATTTTAGTCTGAATGATCAGCATAGGATTATGAATGTCAAAGGCAAAATACTTGTCAAGAAAGAATAGGAACAAAATATAAAAATTGGTCAAAGGTACAATACCTTCCTGTACGTACTACGACAGGCAGAGATTTCGTAACATTTTTGCAATTTTAATGTGGATTTTTCTGTAAATTTGACTTTTAGTAATGCTAAAATAAAAGTCACAATACGCATTTAAAAAAAGATTTCTCTTTTTTTCTACGTGCTTTTCGAACAAAAGAAACGATACAGATTATTTTGATATGGACAAGACAAAGTCTTGAAGTTTGATCATTGTCGTCTGCTGTTTCTCCATTAACATTTGTCTATCAACATTTCTTTACTCGGTATATTATGTTTCATCATCCACCTAACGCAGTAATCTTTATATATTTTCTGAACGTGTATGGTCTATAATTTTTTTTTACTTTTAGCACCCATATTTCTAATACTCAATCTTCAATTTTCTCTATTTTCAATGTTTTCTTTTCTCCTCCATTACCTCATGTACCTTATAATTTGACCATGTATGTATAGAATAAAAGTGTCATTATGTCATTATACACGATAAAAAATGTCAATTATGTTCAATAACTGTTTGTTTATCTGTAATATATACTGCTTTATTTTCATCAACAGAAAGTTTTAGCTTATATATCGCTTATGTTCTTCTGGGGAACGATGCAGTATCACTTTGGTATGGTGGGGATTTATTTATCCCCACGTCGGAATTAAAAATTCATATTTTGGGTACTTTGTTTCTATCACAGTGGAATATTTTCCTACATATGAAAATATACTTCGTATTTATTGCTTTTTACCAGAGACATATAGTCTTATCGATAGAATTTTGATTGAATTTAATAAATATAATAAACATAACAAATTTATTTTGTCGATATTTGTATATGATTGATATCAGAAGACGCGGTAGCGACTCCTGCCAATATTTTTTCGCTACTAATTTTATACAATTCTCAATGAAACTTTATTCGTACAATATTTTAACACTCTCGTATCTTACGTTCTACCTTTATCATTTTTGTAAATAAAGATGAGAAATTGTTTAGAGTATGATAACGGATCAAACAAATATCTTTTAACTCAATCTCAAAATATCTCTAAAATCTAATACAAGTAAATCAAGCAATACACGAAAGTGAAATTGACATATACAAATACTAAATTTCAAATTAAGATATCTCTTAATTATAATTTTTTTTAAAACAATATCTGTTGTTATAGAAAAATAAAACTGCATCGTACAATGTTTTAAAAAACGTAGTTTCATTTAAGAAAAAGATGTAATTGCATTATTCATGTATGTGTGCTCATTAAAAAATAATAGTAATATACAAAGTTAGGACAACTAAAACAATTTAATTTTATCTTATATTTTTTTCTATCGCCATTTTGGCGATATCCATTGGATATCCGATATTTTGATATATATATATTGTCGATAGGATAGTCATCTGCACATGTTTACATGGAAAATATACATACTTGTCAGATCTTTATAGTTCGGATTATTTTCATGTTGAGCTTTACCATATATACATTACATATTTCTTTCGCATTTATATTTTTAAAGCTAAATGTCAATGAGTCTGACATTTGTTTATAATATCCATATATCGGTCTTCCAAAATTTAGTTTGTTTTTGATAAAAATCTACAATATAGAAATAAGAATCTAATGTTAATCTCAGCTTGGTATATACAAAAATATACACACGTTAATAACAATTTTAATTAAAATTACTCTAACTTTTAAATAGTCAATTCTTTTTAATTACATTGACGTTTAGATAGCACTTTAATTAACTTGTAATTACAATTTTAACAACTTGTATTTAACAATTTGTAAGTAATCAATTTGTCGAGATAGCTACTTTAAGTGAAAAACATTATTCTAATAAAATAAGAAATAAATTTCAAATACAAATAAATCCAAGTTATTATTTGGTTCGTTGTCATTTCTTTGTTCTTTTAAAGGTTCAGTATTTAATCTAATAGTAAAAAAGAAAAAAATAATGTTGATTCTTGTAAACATACTTTCTATATTATTTCATATAAGCTTTCTATGAAGAAAAATTTAAACATTATAGAAATATACTAAAACTTTTTTTGGATTCTTAATTAGTTAATTTATTACTTTATAGGTCTTTTTTATAAGGAAACAGAGATGTTAGACAGAGAATCATCACGTAAAATGAAATCTAAACAAATCTTGGACAACTCAGTGAAATGACAGACAGAACCGCGTCGACGGAAGTGTCGAAATAGGGAAATGGCAGACGGCGAAGTGTCTGTAAATCGTAAATTTAACCTAATGTCATACGTAAACGGGACCTTGATTGTCATTGTCATCCAAGCTGATTCGACTAGGATACGCGGGACCACCGCCATCATCGAAAAAGCGCCTGAATGTAAATTCGAAGAAACCGTGAAACGGCTTCCCATTATCCAGCAATTCGTCCGATTTGTTCGAATCTGATGATTCAGAATTGCGAAGCTTATCAGGATCCACGGGATCGAAATTGCTCGTATCGGTCGGATATTCTATACGAGGTATGTGTGGAGCCATTTGGCGCCGTAATCCCTTCTCGAAGTCGATACTCGCAAAGAACGGATGATTTTTCACCTCATTCGCATTTTTACCTAAGCGATGATCAGCGCCATTGCAAAGTTTCAAGATTAAATCCGAACTTTCCAGCGAAAGATTTGCCTGTTTCGGTATATGAAGCGATGTCTCCCAGTTAATAACCTGCAGAAATAAAGAAAAAAAATTTTTTAGGCCTTTTATTTTTTAATAATAATGTCTAGTATTAATAATAATTTAGATATCAGATAATTACCCACTTGTTTTAAGATATTATTTCAAGTCTGGAAAACATTCAGTATTTAAATTATGAAACATTTAAAATATATTAAGAAATCTTTTACCTTTGGAAGTTTAATAAAAAAGGCTCGTTTCGGAATTTTTTTTGAAAAACCTATATGACAGATTTTCACAAATTTTTGTAAATTTAGTGTACATATTGAACTTTCAGGAAAGATTTGATATAAATATGATCATTAATATCATAGTTATTAGCGTTCAAACGAGGCATTATTAAAAAAAATGCAAAATTGTTCAGTTTTGAAATAAAAGCCCTAAAAAATGTTTATTTATAAACAGTTGAAGAGAGGTATAAATATCAGAAATAAAGAGAAAGTGAAAAATAACAAATGATATCAGTTTGAAATTTAAAAAATTCATTTTTCCATAAAATTCGATCTTTAACAAACAAACAAAAAATTAACTCTTGGAATTTCAAGAAATCCTAATTTTCATAAATAAAAATTTTTAAAAAATTTCTGTTTCAGATCATCCAGAGTCAAGATATCACACCGCGTTTTTATAGTATCTCACTAGTTGGTCACTAATAACTTTGAAATTAATAAACATCTATACAAGTTTTACTAAAATAATTTAATACATATAATGTATATACATATAGTGTGTATAATAATATATATAAATACAATAAATTTATAAAAACCCGTGTAGCTTTTTCAAAAAAATTCTCGAAAAGAGCCTTCTTTATTAAAATTCCGAAGAAATTCCAAAAGATCTTAAAATATTTTAAATATTTCATAATTTAAATGAACATTTTCGAGACTTAAAACAAATAATTATCTAGTATCTTCATTATTATTAATACTAGATGTTTTAATAACAATTATATAGTATGTACCTTATATTGAGTTTCAGCAGGAGTATTGGCAAGAAATGGTGGAGAACCAACTAACATTTCATATAAAATTACTCCTACACTCCACCAATCGCATAACTGTGTGTATCCTGTTCGCTGTAAGACCTCCGGCGCGATATAATTCGGTGTTCCAACCAGAGAATGCGCCAAACATCTCTGATGTTCTCTATGTCTTCTACGTTCTAATGGTTTTAACTGCATGCATTGACATTCGTTGTTCCAATCGTCAGCTGGATCCATTGAGTCTTGTTTACCATGTCCTTGAAACGCATAAAAAGATCGTATTATTTAATTTTATATGCGTTAAGATACGCACTTTAATTTTATTTTAAACGTAACATCTACAAAATATCGAATGTAGAAGTGGTTGAAAATTGCTCACCGTTTTGTTGGTAATATTTAGAATTATGAGTCCAACGGAATCCTGTGCAGAGGCCAAAGTCAGTCAATTTAATATGTCCATCGCGATCAATTAGAATGTTATCTGGTTTAATGTCCCTATGAATGAATCCCATTTTGTGAACACTTTCAACTGCGCACGTGAGCTCGGCAATATAAAATCTCGCCAGTGGCTCTTTAAAGATGCCGAATTTAATCAATAGCGACATCAAGTCCCCGCCAGGTATGTAATCCATTACAAAATATAGATTATCCTTATCCTGGAATGAGTAATAGAGCTTAACGACCCACTCGTTGTCAGCTTCCGCTAGTATATCACGCTCAGCCTTCACGTGTGCGACTTGATTACGATTCAGCACGTCGGCCTTCCGCAAAGTCTTCATCGCGTAAAACTGATTGGTATCGAGCTTCCTGACGAGCGTGACCTCGCCAAACGCGCCAACGCCGATCGGCTTGATTTTCGTGAACATCGTTTTGTCCATTTTCGCCCGTTTTAATCTAATGTAATTGGACTCCTTTTGCGACAGCATCTTTCTCATCATGCACTGTGCCTCCGCGCTCAGACCGATCTTTGCCATCTCCGTTTCCAATTGCATACGCCGATAGAGACGCTGCTTATGCGACTTGAGTATGTTCTCTACGTGCTGCTCCATGAAGAATTTGAATGCCTGGGGAGAGTAATTTCTCACCTTGCAATCCCTGCGCTCCTCTTCCTTCTCTATACTCATAGTCTTGCGCTCGGGTATGGGAGATTGATGCTTATGAATTTTATAGGGCGAGGGCGTGCCACTGCTGCCATCGCCTTTGGTGCCATTGCCACTGCCCTTGGCGCTGACGGTATTGCCCTCGGGTAAGGACGAATGATTGTTGTTGTTGTTCCTTACGGACACGGAGGTCGAGGCAACTGGTGGTAATGGTGGCGCGTCCATTGTATGCTGGCAGTTATCAGCCGGCGAATATTTCCTTTGAAGCGGCGGATGAGCAACGGGAGAAGTTCGCGACGCCGCGCTGCCGCTCTCCATTGCGGAGGAAATAATTGCAGTGTCTTCGGTGGGAGTGCTGTACGGTGGTGGCGGCAGCGGATGATGCATACCGCGCTGCGCCGCTAACGCCTGCATCGTTGTGGCGTAACTCGGCGGTTCCGTCGTCGGTATACCAGCGGGTGACGCGGCCACGTTGTTCACGGGCGGGTAGGCGGGTGGCGGTTGTTGCTGTTGTTGCTTCTGCTGAATGGATGACGCATAAGAGGGCGGCGGGGGTGGCGTGTTACTGGTACTGCTGGAGATCGACTGCGGCGCCGTGGGTGCGATAGCAGTCTGCAGCACCGGTTTCTGTACTTGCGTACTCTTCACCGATTGCATGATGATTGGTGGCTGCGTCTTGGCTTGTCGCGCGCCCCATGCTTGCAACGGTGTCGGCCGGGCCATAGACGTCTGCGTGGTGCTAGGCGATATCGTAGATACGGTGATGGGACTGGGTGTACCAGCGGATGTCGGACCTGAATAGATGCCTGACGACGGACTTTTACGATAATCCTGCTGCGACTGCGTGGGGCTCTGCCGATTCTGCATGGAGACACTGTAAGAAGGCGGCTGCACCGATTGACCGGAGGACGAGGACGGAACTATAGGATATGGCGGCGGAGGTTCGACTTGGGTGTTTGCGTTGCTATTGCTCGTCTGATAAATACTGAGAGCCTGCATTTGCTGCGTCAGCTGCTGCTGCACCTGCGGACCGTTTTGCACAATCATCGGCTGCCGACTGCTGGTGTTGTTGGCGTTCGCCACCGGACTAGTGCCGCGTTGCGGTGGGTTTGCTGACGTTGATGTGGCGCCGGCCGTGCCGGATCCCGTCGCCGTCGATCTCGTCGGCACGACCGGCGCAGGTGACATTCGTTTGAGCATTTGCTGCATATTGGTAGGCACATTGGATTGACTATATGGTGCGTGAGGTGGCGGTGGTGGCGGTGGCGTGGAACTGCACCGAGGTGGCGGCGGCGGCGGCGGCTCGCGATCCACGAAGTTACTGGGCGAGTATTGACGACTCAATTGTGGATGCGTGCTAAGTTCTGTGAGGCGCGGGCTATCGGATCGCGAGCTACCTGCCCCGCTGTCCAACGCGGGACTGCCACGTTGCAGGTTTAATTCCCTCTCGAGGCTCGGCTTCCTAATAAGTTTAGTATTGAGTTTACCAAGTCCATTCAGAGATTCCGCTTGGGCCTGCTTCAAATACTCTATCGCCGCATCCAATCGCCATCCCGCGAATTTCAGGGCGCGCAATCCTGTTTCCTGAGAAGAGAAATTACGATGATAAATCATTCATATATAAATTTTCGTTCTGTCGTTAATAAATTCATTCGTTTTGGTTGCAATTCCTAGCATTTTTATGTATTTTAAATGAGTATATATTCCAGAGTTAAAAGAAAGAGCAAAAGAGTTCTGTATGCATCAAGTGCAGTAAAATAAACGAAATATCCGATTGAGTCGATTGATCTGTGAAAATGAGAATCGAATGATGCTGAATTGCTCATCTTACCTCCGAATATCCCATAGCTAATAGTTGTCCCAACGCTTGCCGTTGATCCGGTTTGTCAGCGGTGGAACCGGAGGCGCCAGAGAGCCCGCTGAGACCTGAGGCGGAGCTAATGCCGCTGGTCGTGGATACAGTAGAGATAGTGCTAGCGGCGCTGGAACCCACCTCGCCAACCCCGCCGATATTCGCAAATGGTAGTAACGAGTTGCGAATTTCAGCTAAAGCCTTTTGGTGGTATCCAGAGCCGCGAGTGCTCGATTTGCTGGCAGCGGGCGGATTCATAGTGGCCCATGCTAGGCCCGCTGGGACCTAGCTTTAATCTGGCTGTGACGCATACGAATGTGTCTGCAACACAAAACAGTGAATGTTTTTACTCTTACAGCAAATTCGATTGCGCTATTTCGCGCCGATGCTAAAAGCTACCATACACGAAGGTGCTCAATTGCAAAAATATAATATAAAAATTTTGATCAATATCCAATATATATATATATATATATATATATATATATTTCAAAAATATAATAATATTAACATCAAATATTTTATCAGAGATTGAGATAAAACTAATATTTAAGGTACGTTTTTATAATGATGTAACTTTTTGTGTATAGTAGCATCTAATGCGCATCAGTGCAAAGAAATACAAATAATAGAATTCTTTATTAATTGCAGCAACTGTATCGATATCCTCGAACTAATTAAAACAAATTTACTTCGGGTATTTACGGGAAATGGAAAAAAAAAACTGTTCCATGTATACTTGTTTTTCATAACGCTATTAGTTTGCTCTTTCCACATATCGACACAAATGTGAAAGATTTACATGAAGAAGAAATCGATATATGTTAAAAAAGTTACCTAACGCACATGCAAATGTTTTAATTATCGAAAACTTAATTTATATGAAATTAAGATAAGATAAAAGGCACATCTTTTTCTTTTTAATTTTCATAGCTGACACGAATAATGCTAATATGATACGCATAATACGTATTAAATAATTAAACTTTTTTTATATATTAATTTAGGGTCATTAACATCTAACTGTAATTACAAATCGATGGTCAGTACGACTTTGCACGAATTGTACATATGACTGATAGTCAAATTATAAGTAACAAATAATTAAATTTATAAGTCGCACATACAACCATGTATTAGACTTGTACTGGCCATTGATTTGTAATTAATATTACATTAGTAGTTATATGTTAATGAGTTAAACAAGTAAATTCGTTTAAATCATATTATATATTATATATTAATATCATTAATATCACTTGTAATAAATATCCATGCTGAAATCAGATTCTGTACCTGTTAATGACAGTTCATTATCGTTATATTGTCGTCATGTAAGTTTTTGTATATTATATCTGTGCAACGACAACATGCATAATGATAACAACACTGTCATTAAGAAATACAAGATCTAGCTACTGATAATAATTAATATCTCTGTTTTTGATATATTATTAATATTATTTTATATATTATAACTACTAATGTACATAACACAATTATATATGAGAAAAGATACAAATGTAATTTTAACACATTTGTTTAGGGACATGTAGGAGAAGGGCTGTGTTTCCAAATTCACTGCCTGCGCTAAAAATCTACAACGTACATTACATGTACTATGGATTCTCAGTGCTGGCAGTGAATTTTGGATTTACACTATATCTTAACAAGCCTAAGTCTATTTTAATAAATTTATAAGGCACGTATGGCCTGACTTATCTGACAAGATAATGCTTACGAAACAAAGATCATTCCTAGTTGGCCTTGCCACAGATACTGGCCAGCATCAGATCATGGCTAGAAACGGACAAGTGGTGTGTAGCTAGTCAGTCAGTTCATAACACACTCCGAGAACTTGGGGTCACTTTCGCGAATGTCTGTCGGCCGTGTATAACAACAATAACGTCGTGTCACAACAGTTACGGAGTTACGATTAACGACGAGGAGTAGCGAGAAACGTAGGAACGTAAAGCGAGGGACGCGAGAACCGTCAACATATCGAGCACGTATCCGAGTGACAAGTGTTTCACGACGTCGCGGTGAGGAATCTTCCTCGAACGTCCGCCTCTCGAAGATGCTGCCAAAGAGCACGGTGACAAGGAGGAGACGGCGGCAGGTATCTCTTGCGGCTGATCCTCGACATCTTCGTGCCGCGAGCGCGCGCGCGCGCTCGCGCGTGCAAGGAAGCGGATCAAGTGGACAAGCGGACAGCTAACCTATCTCGGCTCGTCAACGAACGGATGGGCTTCCGCTCGAATTGGTGACCGAGAGCTGGTGACGGTGACAAAGTCTATAGTGTCGCACACATGCGCGCGCGCGTGCTCACGCTCGTTTGTCAATGCACCGAGATGTTTATGGTATGATGACGATGACGGCGACGACGACGACGACGACGACGACGGCGACGGCGACGTGCCACTCGTCGCGGAATTCCACGGAATGGGGCTTTCTTGACGAAGTGACAACAGTGACGGGCGCGCGATTATTAGCATCAGCATTGGCAGTAGCAGCAGTAGCAACAGCAACAGCAACAGCGGCGACGACGACGACGGCGACGACGACGGCGACGACGACGACGACGACGGTGGTGGTGGCGGCAGCGGCAGCGGCAGTAGCAGCCGTCCGTTCGAGCATATTCCCGTCGCGCTTTCTCACGTTTGCGCCGCGTGGCGAGCCATGTGACAAAACTATGCGAGATGGAGCGTGACGAATGTCAGCGCAACATCGAGCACAAGTAGCGCCGAGTAATCTCCTGGTGCGCGCGATTCACCGAATGGGCCGAACGGAGGGCGATCGGAGGGCCCCTCGTAGCGAGAGCAGGCATGCGACATACACACGCGCGCGCGCGCGCGCATCACCATCTCTCGCACGCGCGTGCGTGTGTGCGTGTACGATCGTCTCTCGTGTGTGCATGTGGTATGTGTGCGCGTGCGCGCGCGCGCGCATACACAGCTCCATTCGTTCAGTCGCCACCACGGCCGACTTCGCTTCGCGGATTCGGCCAGATTCCGCCGTCCGCGGCGCGGTGCTCCCGCGAGGAGAGGATTCACCGCGATTCACACGCGCGACAACAAAGGCAGACACGGCCGTAAATTACTAGACTAACTGGCAGCCATTTTGAAGTGCCACATTCCTACGTGCGCGACCCAGCAGCAACGGCCAGGGCGACTCGGACGTTCTCTCGTAATTTACAATTTACGATGTGCGAGAACAGCCTCGTGCGATCTATGTATAATGGCGCGGCCACGCTGCGCGGAAGGAAATTCCTCGCTCTACCGCTGTTTCCTTGACTTGATGTATTGGCGCGCGTCGCGAGGATCACTCGCGCTCGCCCAGCGCTTTGTATGTATACACATACACGTATATATGATGTACACACGCATGTACGTACATACATACGTATTCCAATCGTAATATTGGCCGCGAGGATTGGTCTCTCGCGCGCAACAAACGCAACGATTGCCACCTCTCTTGTTGATACGATCGCTCGATCGCTATTCGCCCCGCATCTTCATCAGGATCGAATTAAATCTGCTTGCTTCGACTGTATTCTCGTCAACGACATATATATAGACCAAGCATTCTGTTCACAGCATGAAAGCTGTGAAGCCGAAAGTTGGCAATTTACGACTGAGAGAGATAGCATTTAGGGGGATTACTATCTCATTTTATCTTACAGTAAGATGGCCGATGTCAACAGCTGTTATCAGTGAGATACATACTGGAATTAGAGTCCTAGATTATCAGAGAAGCGCGACCGGTGTTACGAGTCCTGATTGGACTTGCAAATGGCCAATCATAAGATTGATTTATCGGTATTATAAATGGCTGTCGAATAAATCAATCTTATGATTGGCCATTCGACGCCATA
>NW_012026784.1:3515661-3517702 GCF_000956235.1 Wasmannia auropunctata
GAAGCGCGACCGGCTTATGGCAGTATCGCAAAAGTACTAGAAAATATTAAAAATGGCGTCGAATGGCCAATCATAAGTTTGATTTATTCGGCAGCCATTTATAATAGCGGTAAATCAATCTTATGATTGGCCATTTGCGTGTCCAATCAGGACTCGTAACACCGGTCGCGCTTCTCTGATAATCTAGGACTCTAAGGGACATCTGCTTCACTTTAATGACGTAATTGAAGTGAGGCAGACGTCCCTAAGTCGCATGGCTGTCACTCTCGCAAGGCGGCTACCCCAACCTAGAGTCCTAGATTATCAGAGAAGCGCGACCGGCTTATGGCAGTATCGCAAAAGTACTAGAAAATATTAAAAATGGCGTCGAATGGCCAATCATAAGATTGATTTATTCGGCAGCCATTTATAATAGCGATAAATCAATCTTATGATTGGCCATTTGCGAGTCCAATCAGGACTCGTAACACCGGTCGCGCTTCTCTGATAATCTAGGACTCTATCCCAACCACGCATTTTCTTAGAGAAGGCTCACTCCAGTATGTATATATCTCACTGGCTGTTATTGACACCAGCGTCATCTTGCTAAAATAAGACAGCAATTCCCCCAAATCGCACTATCTCTCTCAGTCGTAAACTGTCAACTTCCGGCTTCATCCCCTTCGCAGCAAAAATATAGGAATGCTTGGTCTATTAGTCCCGAAACACAATAGATGTAGTAAGCCTTAAGCCGTAAGAAATTGACCAATCGTAATCGATTATTTTCTTTACATTCGACTGCGATTGGTCCATTTCTTGTGGCTTAAGGCTTACTACATCTATTATTTCGGGACTAATATCACAGTATAACCAGTAGGTCCACTTCGTGTCGGCACCTTTGATCTCCTTTTCCGGATCACGTGAGTATCCACCATGTTAAATCCAGGACCGAATTGAGAAAAGTGCTCACAATTAGTAATAAAACAGATAAGTAATAATATAGATTCGATACAGTAAATCAATAAATTCAATGTGTGAAGTGAATAAAACGTTTTATTAGTGACAATTATTCGTAGGAGTGATCACTAAAGAAAATCTCTGATGTAATTGCTTATAAATTGTCTGCACATATGTATCTACGTTCCTATCGTCTTGCATTTCATTGGATCCAACCCAAAACAAAAGTTGCGCGGCGATACCTGCGCGAAGACTCAGTTTTTCGCTGAGTGGACCTAGAGTCCTAGATTATCAGAGAAGCGCGACCGGCTTATGGCAGTATCGCAAAAGTACTAGAAAATATTAAAAATGGCGTCGAATGGCCAATCATAAGTTTGATTTATTCGGCAGCCATTTATAATAGCGATAAATCAATCTTATGATTGGCCATTTGCGTGTCCAATCAGGACTCGTAACACCGGTCGCGCTTCTCTGATAATCTAGGACTCTAAGTGGACCTACTGGTTATACTATGGTGATACTTTGTCCTCTCTGTCTGTTGAATGATCGACGCACGCGCAGAGAAGACGAACATTACTCGTCTACCTTTCTCTCTCGCACACATCTTGGACACAGTTTCCGAGCCAACATTACCCCTCCATGTCTATATACTTAAAGCTTATGACTAGACGTAAACTGTGACGTAAGTCGTAAGGTGCCTTTTAATAAGTCCTAATAGGTTTAATATTAGACCTATTGACTTATTAAAAATTAGTGATGTACCGGATAGTAATTTTACCGGATAGCCGGATACCGGATAAATGTATATTATATATACTTTTGTAGCCAGATACCGGATAATCCGGCCGGATATTATACAATATTTTAAAAAATGGGATTAAATTATTAATCAAATAAAGAAAACAAAAATCATTATTTACTTCGATAGAAACAATATTTTTATTGTCAAGTTTGTCAACAATGTCAATTTTCTCGATAATTTCGAGGTAATACACATGAAGTAAGAATAAGGAGACGTAACTAGATAGGCTAGAGGGAAAAAAGTTGAGCACGAAAAATGTTCCGTGTACTGCCAGGTTTGCTGGACGGAATAACTTGCAACATT
>NW_012026784.1:3517942-3520505 GCF_000956235.1 Wasmannia auropunctata
CGTTATTACTGAGACTGATTTTTCCGTACATAGCGATAGAATAACGGAACGATATCCACAGTACTGTTGTTTATATCTACCGGCAATTTTAAAATATGTCCTGTGTATTAGCAAGAATTGAAATTATTGATAATATAAAAATAGTCTTGATATCTTATATATTTTGTTATTATATATATCACTGTTATTATATATATCACAAGTTTATAACACACGGCTGACACGGTTTTATCGACTTTGTTGCTCGTTCGTTTTTACTGGTCGTTTGGTTGAACTTCAATAATAAGATGCGGCAAAATGTATTTTGCGCTGGAAGTGCGTCATCTAAGTAACATTTTTAACCAATAGTAATGAATTGCTGCGACTGCACACTGCGCATGAAATGGCACTTACTCACCGTCCATATATTCCTACGTCAATGGTGCTTACTTCGTATAAGCGGCTGTCATTTGTGCATTTTGACAGTTGTGTGTATTGAGGTTGATGTGTAATTGAGTTTGTGTGAATGCGAGTGACAAGTTGGAAAATTAAGAGTTCATTGATGCGTCGTATACATATATATCTTCATCCAACGTCTGTTTATTTTTAATTGAAAATAACACGCAAAATTACTTATTAATTAGAACAATTAAATTACATAATTTTAAGAAATTACGCATAGTTTTCTTTCCAAAATTCACTTTCAGTGTTAGAAATCTATAATGCACGTAACGTAAGCTATAGCTAGATTTTCAATACTGGCAGTGAATTTTAGAACATATATAGCTGAGCATGCTTGAAATAATTTTATATCGTTCAAATTTACCACGTAACGATGACGTATTCTTGGTGACAATTTGATTGGCGTTCAACATGCGGTATCAATATACGCAAGAGCATACCCTTGTATTTCTACCATGCTGGCATGCTATATTCTCATTTCTCTCTCTCTCTCTCTCTCTCCCCACGTGCTCTTGTGCACCCCATAGATTGTAAGCTAAGCGAAGTGCGAACTCGTTAAATTTTTACGTAAGCAATTTTTCTTCGTTACTGTGAAAACACGAATATTCAAGATGAATCGTTTTATGAAAATTCTCAAGAGTAAAGAAACCCGCGATTATTTTTTGAGGCAAGTAAGATGATTATGTCGTTTATACTACTGAACTCTCGCTACTTGGTTAGATCGGTGCATGTCAATGTACATATCATCAGTGAAATATTACGCGAACGATACGGTAATATATTTTTTTCAGCACACACTTTTGGGGTCCTGTTGCCAATTGGGCGATACCGATTGCTGCCATTTCCGATATCCAGAGGGATCCCAAGTATATTAGTGGTAAAATGACCTTTGGTTAGTTCAATTATTCTTATGCATTGCATTTTGTCCATGAGTTTTGATGAAGGATTCGATTTACTTCCTCATTGGCCGGTTTACCCCTGCTCGAGAGCAGGAGTCACACGAAAAAAAGAAATTTCCTCTTTTTACTCGTCCAATTCGCATTAATAATTCTTATTAATTTGTTAAGTTTTAGCAAACATATAGTTAAGCTACTTTCTGTTGCATATAAAATTTTCTAATACACATATTTATATTTATTTTATTTGTATTTATGCTAGTAAAAGATTTAATAAAAATTGGTAAAATTTGGCCATTGATATTTATATTATATAATATTGTTAGTTATGTTTTTTTAATTTACATGTCTTGTATTCAACTATACATATAGAGTAAAAAATAAAGATCCACTGTAAATCTTTACATTATTGCAGGATTTATAAAAATAATATATGAGAGTGGTTTTTGAAAATTGCATAACTGTAACTCATTTATTTATTATATTTATTGATGTCAATTTTCAAGATTCTATCGAGTTTTTATCTTTTTCAGCCTTATGCTTATATTCAGCAATGTTTATGAGATTTGCAATCAAGGTGCAGCCACGCAACATGCTTCTGTTTGCCTGCCACTTTGTCAATGAAGGTGCACAGATTACTCAAGGTTGTAGATTTATTAAGCATCATTATTTTAGTAAAAAGGAGCAGTAAATCGAAAGATATATGTAATATTGATTTTACCAAAGGGTTTTATATTGATATATATAAAAATCATATTATATAAAATACATATTTGTTAAACATATAAGTATAATATATATAAGCAAAAATTGTCTTTTGAGGAATATATCACGAACTAATAAAGTTAATGTGTTATCAACTTCTCCCTCCACTAATTTTTTAATTTAAAAATAACGGGAGAAACTATTGTTAATTAAAAGATATAATTTTCTTTTTATATCTTGTACAGTTGAATTTTCTTGGAAAAAATATCAAATATGTTGGCAGTAAATTACAAATTAAAATCTTATTAAAATAAACTGTAGTTTAATAAAATTAAATTGGTATAAACTTACATAAGATATATATATATATATATATATATATATATATTTTCATNTAAAAAAAAATNTTAAAGTNTAAATAAAAAAAATCTACAGTTATATTGTTATCGAATCTTGATATTGATTTGTATTACAGATAATAGAAATAATCTTAAGATATAATTTGTTAATACATTTTGTAA
>NW_012026784.1:3520557-3543949 GCF_000956235.1 Wasmannia auropunctata
TATATATATATATATATATAGATCTAGATTGGGTATATCGATATGTTACAATCAAATGTATACAAATAATGATATATACTGCAAAAAAGTCTTATAAACTTAGAACATAGTAATATATGTTCTAAGCATATAAAAAACATTTTTCAAACATTCTTTCAGAAAGTTTTAAGCTCATGTCAGACTACATATTGAAGGTTGAAGATTGCAAACTAAAGATTGAAATTCGATCAATCAGATATATTTAATTTTAATCCATTTTGTTTTGATTAACTGAATTCTACTCTTTATTCGCAATTCTCATTTTCCGATGCAAAAGATTAATAAAAGCTTTAAAAATGTCTTTCAGATTATTTGGAACGACGAATGGAAGGTTTGAAGATATAAAGAACTAATGAATAAAATTTTTCGCTTAGGAAACCATTTAAGTATTGTTTATATGAGACTATTTTTTAAAATATCATTTTTGAATTATACATATACGAGTAATGATCTTTCTTTATCAAGCATTTTTTATGTTTCGACGTATCGTACATACCTTCGAAATTCCCGCGCTTCGATCAGCTAACCTAAAACGGGTTCCCGCTCCGAATTCTGATTCAGACTGATCGAGCATCATCCGGTCGAAGATCTTCTGAATTCTTATTACAATTCCACCCGGAGGCCTTTCGCGTCGTGTCTCGTCATGCGATTCGACTCATCCCACCCTTGAATAGCGTCCGGGTGCGTCTCGAGTTTTACACAGGGTGTGTCGCGCGCGGAAATAAAGAAGCGCACTTCCCTTGCGCGCGTAAGAGCAGTTCCCAGAGCGCACAAGAGGAAAACAAAAGTATGACTTAATACGAGATAACATTTAGGCGGCCTTTATTATGATAATCCACATAGCGCCCTGGTCCAACGACCCCCCAAGGGAATCAGGCTCTTCTTCTCCCTCCTCTGTTCTCTCTAGCTGCCATCTTTCGTCCAGGTTACGCGCGGCTGTTCCGCCGGGCGGTGGTATTATTGTCCTGCAATACAGGTTCACCCCTATTTATCTGCGAAAAAGGGAGAATTTCTCTTAGCGGTAAACGAGTTTGCGAAGGAGAGCGAGAAGACAAGCACGACTCGCTGGGGGTCTGCCCCGAGGGACCCCACGGTTAATGCCACGCTGTTTATGCTGGCTTGCGCAGGGGGGAGGCCCCTCCTGAGAAAAATCTTCCTTACTGTCTGCACTCGTGGTGCGGATCGCCGATATTAACGTGGGAAACAAACCGAACCTGTGCGGCGCGATGTCATTAAGTATTGTCGTAAGAAAAAATCGTCGTCCGCTGCCTTGCGCCCCGATGCTAGCCTCTGCACATGTCGGGTTATATATATACCTCTTTTGTTAACCATAAAGGTACATGTTATATATCGATAATATTTGCCAGAAATTATCGAATTTATATCTTTCTTGATTAATACAACAATAATGAAAACGTTATAATTCAAAGATCGGTTATATATGATTTCGATAATTATAGAATAACATAATTTAATAATAATTTTCACATATACTGCATATACATAAGTATACATACATCTGTCATTAAAATTATATTATAAATCCAAAATTAAATCTTATCCATAATATAATGTGTGTACATTTTATTAATTATTAATGTATAATATAATACATTGCATTAATAATATTAAATTAATTTATTTTATTAATTATTTTTTATTTTAATGTTTGTATCCTATTATAAAATTAGTCATTTCGCAGCGTTATTTTTTCAAATATTTTTTAATAAGATATATGTATATAAAAATTAATGTATATATATTTATTTGCAAAAATAAACATATTATTGTCAGGAACTTGATCTATTTTTCATATTTAAAGATATGGAAAGTTAATTTCGATAAAATATTAAAATTATAGTATCAGTGTTCATAGTAGTAGTATAGTATCAGTATCAGTTATCGAAATATTTTTAAATACTCCTTTGATAGTTTTTTGTTTTTTAAAAATTTTTTTTTAAAGAAAATGATTTTTTTTAAAAGAATATAATCACATCCACAAATTTGAAAAAACTTATTCGGATAAAAATACTTATAGTATCTTTTTTGTCGATTTTTTTAGATTACTATATATATATATATATATATTTCATATAAAAAAGATATTAAAGTATAAAATAAAAAAATCTACAGTTATATTGTTATCGAATCTTGATATTGATTTGTATTACAGATAATAGAAATAATCTTAAGATATAATTTGTTAATACATTTTGTAAATACAGCCTCGCCCAAAAATGTGATGCTACATATTTCTTTCCGAGACTACATTTACGTAAATCTAAAATATAGAGGATACTAAAATGTAAATGGATAAGATATCATAAAATTTCTGAAATTACGTATAAATACGTATAATTAAAACAATAAAGACATTTATTAAAATAGTCTTGTGGACTATATTGTATTTTATCCATGAATACTGTCTTTGGAATATAAACCTCGATATACATATCTTATTTTTATAATTATGTATATGTACATACAAAAAAGCAATAATCTATGTGTCTTGTGCAGTAAGCAAAATGTTAACAAAATCAGCTTGTTAGCAGATTTGATCAGAATATTGGCAGTAAATTGGTATCGATTATGTTTACATTAGGCTTGTTTTTTACTAGTAAAGCCTATCAATATACAATATCTGACAATAGATTACAGTTAATCTATTATCTTATTCTATTCATAAATCTTGTTACATTTCTGTTGGCGTTCTGCCGACAAATTTGTAACAAATATTTTGCACTGTTTTGATAATTTAACTATTTGGATTTCTATATCTGTTAATCTTATAATAAAAATATAAATTTCTATAAAAGTTCATTTTTTATCAAATATTAATAGATGACTTAATTATGATAAACAATGTATATTACAAATATTTTGCAGTTGTTATATAAAGTATCGGAGTTGTTAAAGTAGTTGTTAAAGTATCGGAGATTGGAAAACGATTATTACGTTTTCGGACGGATTAATTTAGTTGTATAACTATCAGATCATTTAATATCATTAGCGTCATTAATTAAAAGGCTTACGGTAAAGGGCTAACCCACATTTATGAGAACTGAAAAAATAAACTTTAAAGTTAAAGTCATGAGTTTAAAATTCATTTTTCTCTAATTTTGCAAAAATGAATTAATCTTCTGTTGTTGTAAAGTCCTTCAATTACAATCATGGATAAAAAAGTAAATATATTATTCTCATTTTCAATATTGCGTTATCATAAAATTCCGAAAATTGTTATGTAAATATATTAAATTTCTTAAGGCTCAAACAATATATGTAGATATAAAAACATAAATTATTGTTCCATGCGTATTTATCGTCATTACGAAAACCTTATTTAATAATTTGATTCGTTATATATATATATATATATATATATATATATATATATATATCTAGCAACACTAACTTACATTTATAATGGACGGCTTGAAAAAGATAATTGCTGATACAGAAATTACAGCAGTAAATACTTTGTTGTACAAAATACTAAGAGTATTTTCTATTTCATTCATTTCATCTTCGTTGAGCTGGAAAGAATATCATCAGCATTGATAATAATAGTACCCAACTGACTTGAATTGACGAGGCACCAGCCAATCGACACTTGAACATATCGTATCTAAAATAATAATAATCATAATAAAATTTAAACCATATTTGTTATGCAATTATTAGTAAATACTTTCAAAATAAACGTATAAGTATCCGTATTCAGAACACTTTTAGCAACAAAAATGTTTTTAAGCATATAATTTACGTTACATATACTATATACTTACAAGCGTTTTTATATTGATAAAAGCGCGTTCTGAATATGGGCCATAATTTTTGAACAATTATAAAGAAGAAAATTATAAAATACCTCGTTTCTTGGTCATTAACAATATTGTTAAATTCAGCTTCCACTAATTGTCCATCATAATATGTAATTAAATCCTCAAATGGATACTCGAAGCCTTGTTTGCATTCACATTTGTATCCACCTGTTTCAAATCCTCTCCCAAGGATAGGTACGCACTGTGAAAATGAAATGTTTAAAACTTATTATTAGTAAAATTAACGAAAGTATTTTCAAATTAAAATAAAAACATCTTTTTCAATATTTTGAATTTTGAATTTACAATAATATCTAGATATTCTCAACATTATTATCCAATACCTAAATACTGTCAACATTATTACCTAATACAATAGAATAATGCCGACTTACGTATGATGTCTTTTTATCGCACTTGTGTGTATCCTTGAATGCGTTTGGTTGGTAAAATTTATCATCACATTGGTTTATATCTAACTGAAGCATATCCATGGTAACAGCTACGACACCCCTGTAAGTGTCTTAGTGTTAAATATGATCTTCCTTGTCTCTTCCCTTTTTATTATAAAACTGGTTTCGTGTCTCTACAGTGTCTCTCATACTCAATTTCTTTGATACACTCGCACACGCGCGTGCACGCGCGCACACAGCATACACACACCTGCACGCCCGCACGTTCGTGCATATGTACATACATACATATACGGAAGTGCACTCCTCTCTATCCGCGTGCGATCGCGCTTCGATGAGAACACTTACTTGAATTCCAGTTTCTCCTTCAAGCTGTCCCAGCCGAAAAATGGGGATGCATAGGTAATTATCCACTTCTTCACCTTGCCGTTACAATCGAAGTACGGAGTTGTCCAGTGTCCATGGTCCAGGTTTGCTGCCCTACACAGACGGCCCATTCGCCGCGTTCCCATACATTAGAATAAATCGTACTTTAGAGATCGGATTCCCCCCCAAGCTTTCGGGAACGTAATCCTTTTATACTTTAATGCTCCGTTATGCTTTATCATCACTTTGGAGCATATCGATAAGATATTATACAATCGTTATTTTGCGAATTTTGTACTAATAAATGACGCACATTTTTTTTACCTGTAATAGTTCGGATAATGCTCGTACTTTTTCAAGTACTCTCCAGTTTCATTGAATCGAATTTTTATCTTCATATAGTATTTTTCCAATTGATCAAAATTTGTTGCCCAACGTTGCTTCAACATTTGGAAATAACTTTTCTTCGTATACACTTCATCTGTAAATAACACATAAATTGTATTGGAAATCAACAAACATAATAATGAACCTAAATGAAGACATTTAAAACATGTGCACATGCATGTTTATACGTGAATACAATTCATTAATGGAATAAATTTCTAGTTAAAAAAATTTAATTGAAATACATATTTCAATTCTAAGTAACATTTCTTCTTGTTAAATAAATCATTTTAGTTTACCTGTGTCATTGAGTCTAGCTAAATCTTCAAGTTTAAATTTACGCGTGTTTAACTGCGTCTTGTAAGCGAACGGGGCAAAGAACGTTCGGTTGGTAAATTTATTACGATCCCAGAAAGTGCCAGCTGACCAGATCTTTGTGTCGCCGAGCACCAGGGCCAGTGTCTCCCCTATCATTTGATCTTCCGTGAGCGGTCTGTCAGCTACTCTCTTGCCAGAGTAAACTTCCAAGGGATCTGATACTTGTAGGAAGGCGCTGATGAAATTTGCCAATCTAGTCGCCATTTTCGCTTCGTTTTCGAAGAACTCTTCTGCACCAAAACTAACGTCTCCGCGTAACATTAAGTCTTGTGGTGCATAACTGAAGGCACAATTTTAATTTCAAATTCAAATATCTCAATAACAGGGAGTGTGCAATGTAAAAAAAAGGACAACATACTTCTTGCAGGTTCTCGAATTCATACCCAAAATGAATTTGAGAGATTGATCGATGTTCAGCTTTGTGTCCTGAAATGCAGCTGGACCAGTCGAATAATTCCTATAATGATGATATTGCTCGAGATATTTTTCTCTGAGATATGGTTTTGCTTTCTCCCATTGTACCGGCATTTTATGAACCCCTGTAGAACGAAATTCTCATTAGTGCTAAACAACACCGCGATTAAGTAAAAAATAAATAAATAAAAATAAAAACGTACAGCCGATCCGCGAACAATCAAAACCATTGTAGTATTGTTCTTGCGTAGCTCTTTCCACTATTTCACCAAGATAAGGTCGTCGTACAACGGTCGGTAATCTATAGCCGGGCTTACATCTACATTGATATCCGCCTCTTCTGTAACCCCAACCATGTATCGGTTCGCACTGTAAACGATACATACATGTAACAGTTAATTAATCAATTAATTGCTAATAAATATAACTTGATGGGATTTATACATTTAAATGTGTACCTCCGTAGTATCAGTTTTGCACCTTGCGGTATTAGCGAATCTGTTGGGTCCGCTGTTTCCTTTACCCTTGGGACATTGATTTATATCTATTCTGTCAAAGTCCATTTCCATTACTGAAACGGCAGTGTACGTTGGATATTCAACATGCCTGAAACCAGTATGTCGTGGATAGATATCTGCTACAGGTGATACTGCAGCTACGAGCCATCGATTTGATCGGCCACAATCGAAATACGGTCTAGTCCATTTCACAGGTCCAGGATATTCATCGGCACCTGCATTATAAAATTATGTTGAAAAAAAAAAATAAAAATACGAGCTTGACATTTTGGAGCAGCTCTAAAAGCTTTATTATTACCGGGTGGACCGTGGAACGTAAATGTTTCATTTGTATTATTTGCATAGCGAATTTCAACTTGATACGTTGTTTTAGTGTCGTGTCTCTTATCTACATTATCTGGCAACCATTTCTTGTACCTGTAATTAATGAATTTATAAAAGCGTATATAATTTTATGTCAATCGATAAAATTTACTTTAAACGTAAAAGTTTATAATAAATTATATGTGAAGCATATATTATGTTTGCTAGATTAAATTCTATGAGTGTGATATTGAGTTTCACATACCATTCGTTTATACGATAAAAATCAGTGGTGTAATCATCACTAAGCTTAGTAGTGGGAAAGGCCCCTAAATCCTGTACGGTGAATGTGTTCCTGGTGGATATTCTTTCCAAGTGTATAGGATCATTAAAGTCATCTGCCCTGAAAGTTCGTGGCGCGAATCTGGGAAAGGTTTTATTGAAGAAACCGCGGTAGGACGGCGAGTAAGACATATTGGACGAGAAGTAGATGGCCGAGGCATTGATGTACGGATTAGCGGAAACGTCCGCCACCGTGGACAGGAAGTAATACATCATGCCTGGATCATAGGTGTCGTTGATCGCTGGACGGATAAAGCGTGACTGGAGGATGTAACTCCAGAAGAAACTTCTGCTGAGCGCCATGTTGTGAAGATGCAGCAGAGCCGTACGATTCGGGAACACCGGGTTGATGTTGATGTCCTTTATATCGGGCAGATGCGATACCGCGTCCTCCGGCAGATACAGATCGCCGAGGTGCTGTATCGGACAGTTGTCGTCGTTCACCTTGTCCATCCGCATGCGGATTTCGTCGAAGGCGTCGCGGGTTTGCCACTCATACTGGCCGACAACGCCCAACAGGCAGTAGAACCAACAAGCGATGACGATCGGCGTCACTGCCTGGCAAATGGTAGCCATCTCCGAGAAGAGAGTGCGCACTTTCTTTCTCTCTCAATTCGCGCTACGATATCGCCGTTAAAGGCACTTTTTGAATATTTTAATATACGCCATGCATTCTCGCCTTCTTTCTCTCGCTGTGTTTCTTCCACTTCTCTTGGATGCTAATTCGTGTAAATAAAAAATTGCGTTACATTTTCTTTACAGATCAGAAAGATTCCTTTATTATATGCAAACTTTGACATATCGATATGTTAGTGAAAGAACTGATCTTTCGAGTCTTCTTACCTCGTGCAGATTTTTCAGTCGCGTTGAATGAAGGTTCGGAGCAGTTCGGAGTAAACACGCCCAGTCGAGCGACTCGAGCGGGGCGCGTTTCATGAGTTTCCACGATTCCTTCGGTTGTGACGTCATCGCTGGTGTATGTCGCGTTGACGATAACTTTCGATGCGCGCAACGTTTGACCGTTTGAATTCTCTTTTTCGAAGTTATCAGATAATTCTTGAAAGGCTTAAAAATAAAATAATTTTTTTATTATTACTTTTATGGTATACGTAAAATAAAAAAATTGAAATATTACGTAAAGAAAAAATGTGTTTTAAAAAACTTGAAAAAATCTAAAAGATTTTTTCAAGATTTATAACTTATTGAAAACTCCTAAAATATTTTCAATAATTCCAAGATTTCAAAAAATTTCTTAATTTTGATTAAAACTTAAAACAGTTCGTCTAATTGATTATGATTCATTGTTAAATATGTGTATTTTTATTGTATAAATAATAATCCGTATTTTTTTTGTTATATAAATAATATCAATTTATGCACTTAAAGAAAAAAAAATATAGTAGCAAGAAAATTAAAGAAAAATAGTATCTTAATTATGTATTGTAAAGTAGCGGTAATATATTAAATAAATGTATGAACTGAGGAAACATAAAACATATGTTAACTTGTAACAAGAAAATAATAATGTAAGATATTTTTATTAATGAAAAATATATTATTGATACAAAAAATGTGTTATAATTTATCGTTATGGCGCCATAATGACTCTTTTCAGAAAAATATTTTCTGAAAAGTTTGTTTAAAATGAAAAAAATAATATAATTATATATAATATGATTATTGATATAAAGTCTTTGTAAGAGTAGTGTTTCTCGAAATGTGCTGTGATTATCTATGGTTTACGTAACGCGAATTATAGAATTTCAGTACTGTCAGAACATTTCGGAACACACTTTATATCATAGTCATTTCAATACTGTCTGAATAGTTAGAGTATAATGAAATAATTTTAACATCTAATTGTATTAATTAGACGACTAAAATTTTTTTATTCTGTCGCAGCTACGCGTGAATATTAAGTTATTTCATATTTATTGCTGTGATTTTATTTCGATAGTCTTTATAATATGCACTAGTTTTGTTTTCATTTATAATTTATGAAATTGTTAAAAATATTAAAAAAATATATTCATTGCAGTTGTCACATAGTTATAGATTATTAGATTATAAAACTACTTTTTTTCTGAGTGCGAAATAATCTTATAAATCACAAATAATTGCAAACAGAGATTAAATTCTAATAGAGAGATTAAATCATATATACATATTTTTTAAATGTTCTTTCTATTTTTTTTCTATTTTTTTAGAATTTTGTGTGAAAACAGACTTTATTAATAAATTTTTTATATATTTATATAGAAATCTAAATATATAAGACATTTTGTATTAAATGTCTTAAGGATATTTAAAAAACTTTAAAACATTTTATGTTCCTGATTTATGGCATATTTTTATTATTTTTTTTATTTTAAAGATGTCATTTAAGACGTCTTTAAAAAGTGACATAAATGATCTTATTTTGGACCACTTTTAGATATATTATTGTAACATAAAATAATACGGAATTGTATTAATATGAAAAAAAATACAAAAGAAAAAAGTAATATTGTTTGATAAATTGTAGTATATGTATTTTATGAATAATTTACAAAATTTACAATATACATTTACATATTATTACAAAATACATTTAATATTTATAAAACTTTAAATAATGATCTATTTATTGGAGATTAATGTTTGTTGTTAATAAATCCAAATGCAATCATAAAGCATGCATAATCAATTCATAAATTAATTGTACATTCAATTTTGGACATGCATGCTGTGTAGGAAAAGTTACATAAGTATTGAATCATTGATATACCAATTTATTAGGTAATTTCTATCTCATCTTTATGTTAACGCGTTTTCGAACATCATTATAATACTAAATAATGCAAAATATCGGAGAGATTTAGTCTTAATTGACAATCAATATTTTCAGACGTAACAAATTAATGTCAATGCGAGCCGACACGGATGTTGGTGTGTATATAATAAATAAATATATATAATTTTTATTGTTACAATATCCAGTCACACACAACTGCGTGCCGCACTTTTTGTCGGTCTTAAATACATAATAACATAATTTTTTACTTATAAAACCAAATTTCATTGTAACAAATTAAATTGTTGAGCAATTTAATATTTTTATGCTAACAGCATCTATATAGGAATCCCCCCAAATAATAAATATTTTTTATTATAAGCTATATATATATATATATATATATAGGTATATATATCAATAAGAAAATTTGAGACGAATGTATACAGAGTGTTTGGTAACAACCGTATGACTTTTCGTAGGCATAGTAAAACGAGTTAAACAAATAAAACAAGTCCTCTATTGTTTTACAATTTTCTCAATAATTAATTAATAAGAATAAGAAATTAATTATTAAGAATCTGTGAATGAGCATGCAGCTATGATTCAGTAACAAAAGATAGGCGTCCAACGTTACGCATCATTAGTGGTTGCTAAAAGCGCGCTACTTTCAATGTCTCGCAACTGCAATCGATGTGTAACGCTAGGCTTTGTTTCGCGTTGCGTGTAATGTGCGCTTATTGTTAGATTTACTACTGAATCATGCGGATATTTACGCTTGTAGATATTTATTAATTAAATTCTCGTTTATTGCGAAAATCACAAAATGGTAATGGATTTTTCTAATCAGTTTAACCCGCTTTTATTTACATATGAATGATATTATACCTATTATCAGATATTTTGTATATTGAATAATTAAAAAATTAAATATATCATAAAAATATATCATTTATGATTTGATTTCAGAATGGTTGATTAGATTCAAATCGCTAATATATAGTGGATTTTTTGCAATGACAAAGGGGATTAAATTTGCGAAAGTCTTTTGAGTTTGATTACAGTATAAGCTTATTTCCCATATAAATCCGTCCGTGTCAGCGCTACTAGCTGAATCTGAGCTCATATTGCGATTGATCGCATGATCTCTCTTTCCGAGAGTGTGTCCTTCGATGTTTACGAGAGGGCTTTATAAATTTAAAATTTAAATCTAAGCAACTTTTCTATTTTATTTTCCTGTGCGTGCAGCTTGCAGTGATTATTTAAGGCATTTATAGTATCATTCTCGTGTTTTCATTTTTTTTTCTCTCGCCGAGCAGATCTGCGGACATGTCAGAGTTAATATGTTTCTCGCGAATTATCTCGACGCGGAATATTTTTCAATTTATTGCACCTGAAACAGCGGCGATGCAATTGCTACAATGGCATTTTTAAAAATACATCGTTAAAATTGGATAGCATATAATCACAATTTGATACAATAGTTTCTTAATTTTTGTAGAATAAAATAAATATTTTTCTATATAATTATGTGATGGAAATTTTTACTCTATTTTCATAGAGATTAATTTTTATATATATCTTATAAGAATTATTTCATATAATTTTTTGAGCTTCGGAAATATATTTGCTATAAAAAATATATTGAAATATACATATAATAGAAAATACACATATATACATATTTAAAGAGAAATCGACGTTCTATAAAGAGATTATCTAATTCCGCTACTATTAGCGGAAAGTGTGCTAAGCTTAGAACATACACTTGGGAAGTAGTTGAAAATATTTGAATTAAGAGACATTCTGTATTTTGTTTATTTCCTTTTAAACAGTTACAAATAATATGAAAAAAACTACCTTAATACATATAATATGAAAAAAACAATAGAGATCTTGAACTATTTGTCCGAAGACGGCAAATATCTGCAGCAGACAAAAGAAACCTGTTTATTTGAGAGAAACAAAAAATTTCAATTTCGCTTTTCGAGGATGTAGATTAAACTGGTGATAAAATACTATCATGTTTTTGAAGTATATTATATTTCATGTGAGCAAAAAATTTAATTCTTATCACGTATTTAAGTAACAATTTTTTTAGTAATTAATTTAAAGATATTCATTGATTCTCGAGTGAACATGCAGAATATTAATAAAAGTATTTATCATGCTCATTATTATGTTTTTCTTTATACAAAATTTGTAACAGAAGCGAGCGCGTCTATTTTATGTTTCATTGCTTCTCTCAGCATCAAATGCAACACGTCTGACGCAATGTGAAATACGTGAAATATAAAAGATAGTTGTCGTAATACAGATTTGTGCGATGTGAATCTCCGAAAACACGAATAGAAATTCACTAACGCGTCGCTTAAATTTTAACCTCCCACGACAATGGCACGTAAAGACTGTGCAAAAAAGTGCATTGTCTGGCACAGACGGTCGATTGGTGCGATGAGGATAACGTGAGGAATCGAATATTCTCGAAAGGGGGAGAAGGAGAAAGGAAGAAACAAAGAAAGATAGTGAGGGAACGGAGAGAAATAGAGACAAAGACGGCGTGAGAGAGGGAATGTGGGAAAAAGACAAAGAAGAAAGAGAGAGAGAGAGAAAGAGAGGGGAGGGGATAAGGCAGGAAGAGCAAAGAAAGAATGAAACGAAACGGGAAATGGGGAAAGGAAGGCGTACAGTGAACAGCATGCGATGCGACAGTACTCAGGAGAATTAAATTTTTGTGGCGAGAATGCGGCCTGCTGGTGTGCTGGTCTGTCCAACCGTTGATAGTTTTTAGGATGGTCTGCTTCCGGCAGAGCCAGCGCGGCGCGGTACAACGCGACGCAACGTAATGTGGCATGGTACGGCACCCGGCCGGCCGGCTAGCTTGTCTGTCTGCCTGCCTGCCTGCTTGCTTGCCTGCCTGCCTGTCTGCCTGCCTGCCTGCTGCGTGCGATTCTCAGCAGATAAAAATAATCGTCAAGAAAGTAGAAAAGTTCCGAGCTGAACAGGTTTCTGCAAGGCGAGAGCGAGCGAGCGAGAGAGTCAGTCAGCCGACGTATCTTCGCTCTTGCTCGCGCTTTCGTTGGGCCGCGTCGCGCCACGCCACGCCGCCGTGCCGTCGGAGGGACGCGGGTGCATGCTCCGACCAGACGGGTGGCTTACGGTTAAGCAGGGCCGTAACATTGTTCGAGTAGATCCCGTCCGTTGTGCTAGTTGAGATCGCTGACCGTTTCTCTTTCAGTAAGATGCATGAACGTGCGGAGACGTGTCGAGGTCACAGACATACACGTCATTCGTACTTCATAGGTATGCGTGTCTACAATTCATTGCACGAAATTTGTGCTGCTAGAGATAGAAAGAGGGAAACGGGAAAGGATGGGAGAGAGAGAAAGGAAGACATTTACGGCTGTCCCTTTTGATTCCATAATTCGTAGAAGTTTTATTAAAAACCTCGATTTCGTTTATGAAACGAAAAATTCCTTGATAGTACTTTGCCGTGCAAGATAGATGCACGTGTTTCTTTTACTTTTTTTATATTTCTCTCTCTCTCTCTCTCATATTTTGTCAAAATTTAAGAAATGTAACTCATGACAATATTTTGACAATATAATAGTTTATTGCAAATATAGAAGAAAATGTCTAAGAGATTTATTAAATTTTTATTTGTTTTATATTCTTACGCAATGAATTATTTTACTTACTAATTAATTTACTTACGCATCACGTAAGTAAATTTCCCGGAATATTTTTGATAGTCCTTCCATATAAAAAAAGTTGAGAAAGTTAAAAAAAATTAATTTTTCTTAAAATATAATTGCAATGATGTCTATATTAAAAATTTGAAAAGCAATATTACAAGAAAAGAATAGTAATAGTCAATTAATTACATTAATTAACGGAATTTCTATATAACATGTGAGTCAAACATTTGTAACAGAAAGATTCAAATGTGGAGAATAATTTAGATTCTAATGCGTAGTTTATGTATTTCTGTAATGTATGAAAAATGAAAATGTAAAATGGCATTTGAAAATATTGAAAATTCAAAGTTGTTGTCGTCGAATAGAACCGAAACAATGTACTTGGGGCAACCCGAGTTCTTTGTGACAGTCCTGAGTAAGGCGGGGTCGTATATACCGCGAAGAGAGGTAAGCGGTTGAATCGGATTGGACTGGGGTGCGTCTCTGGTAGCGAGGCGCGAGCAAACTGGTTTCAGTTTTGTGGAGCTTGCACCACTGCATCGCTCTTTCAGCGAGACAGTCCAATTTATGCATCACGGCTATGTAGGCACTACAAGATATATCAAAACGCTGCGCCCGGGCCTTAAACTCCACTCACCGTTGTCTTCATCATAATCACTACCACCACCATCACCACCACCACCACCACCATTATCACCACCACTACCGTCACTACCACCACCACTATCATCATCATCATCATCGTCAGTACCACCGTCGCCGTCGTCATCATCGCTACCGCCACCGCCGTCGCTAATAAAATAATCTACGGGATTTGTGTGTCTGTTTGATCTGTTTTCGGTTTTTTGGTTTCGATCTTACACATAAGTGCCTACACGAAACTAAATTTAACTGTTTTGAAAGCAACGCGCATCGGCTGTACGTTTGCGATAAAACGGGCATTTTTTTCGTCTCGCCGATCTTCCTTTTACCCCCTCGCACGCGCTGCATTCGCACATCGTTCAGTGCAATTACGTGCAACGGCGTGAATATAACCGCGAGTGCAACCATAGCCGCCGCCGCCGCCGCCGCCGCCGCCACCACCGCCATCGCCACCGCCACCGCCACCGTTGTTACCACCGTCACCGCCGCCTCGTCGCCGCCGTCATTGCTGCCGCTACCACCACCACCATCACCACCACCACCACCACCACCACCACCACCACCACCACTACCACCATCACCACCACCACCATCACCACCACCATCACCACCACCACCTCCACCACCGCCACCACTACTACTACCGCCACCTCCGCCACCTCCGCAGCAGCCGTCGTCGTCGTCGTCGTCGTCGCCACCGCCGCCGCCGCCGCTACTGCCGTCGTCGCCGCCGTTGCCGCTGCCATCGCCGTCGTCAACCTGAAGTACGGAACACGCTCTTCGCGAAAAAACTGTGACGTGCCAATTAATTATGAGTTTTACGACATTCGGTGGGAGGTCCTGACTTTTCCTGTGTTGCTGTTGCAACTGATATTTCTTCATTGTCGGAGCAACGAATTTGCTAAATTGATACCGGTGTGAGGAGTACACGAATTCGGCACAGGTACACATGCATCTTTTTATCATGAGTACATCGCTCCATTCTCCGTCTCTCTTCTTTCCGTTCTGTCTCCGTTTCACTTTCGGCGGTATATGCAGAGGTCGTCGCTTTGTCTCGCGCCGCGGGACAAATCCGTTGACAAAAATGTATTCTTTTTTTCTCGTATAATAATTCATTGCGTGCAAAGTAATAATATGCGGGAAGCTACGAGAAAATAGATGACACATTGTTCAGAGGATTTTTTTTTGGATCTCGATAATCGCGAATTTCCTTTTTTCCGCTCGATGGACTTGTACTGAATTTTAATTTCGTTTCGAAACGCAAAATGGATAATGTAACTAACGTTCGAATGGCCCTGAATTGGATATTCGAGATTAATCGAGAGTTTACCGATCGTTCAAAGAATCGCGAATGCAGTCGCACGGATGCACCGCGTGAGCGACATTTTCATGCGCGGCCGTTATGGCTTCTCCCGGCCGGAGGTTCGTACGTTGCCGCTTGGCGGGTTCGCGCCGGTTGCTAACGGACACCGGCGCGACCGTGAGAAGCATGCGGATTACGGGCCGAATCATGAAATGAACCTCGCGGGAACACGTGGAGATACGTGGCGAAGTCGTGAATTTTTTTCGCGAATGTTCTCACGCGTTTCGCACGAGTCCGTTCGTAAATATAATAGTGTGTTCGCAAAATGTAAAGGCACGCGGACGCGCGCGCGCGCGCGCGAAACCGTAGCAAGTGCGGATAGCGATACTTGTCTATTCGCCGTGTTGGCAGGTGCGCGTCATGATTTTCAGATCTCGCCAAGTTAATCTCGTCGCAATATTCGCGCGCAGTTCCGCAAATGCTCCGTCTCTTATAACGTTCGTCGCGGATACATTATCACTCATATTGCAAGTGTGAGAAAATTCGCGATTCAAGATCTACCGATTTCGAGAGATAAATTTTATTGCGCGTTTGCAAATTGTTACGGATATGCTGTTTCGTGCAACATTTGCCGCGTGCGTACGTGTGAGCGTACGTGCGCGCGCGCGCGAACGAACGAACGGATGGACGAGCGACATGCGAGCGAACGAGCGAGCGAGAATGAGTTTCTCCGAGCGTGCTCTGGGCTCCGGCAGCCTTACTCCTATTTGACGCGCGCGGAGCGGTCGCTTTTTTTCCCGTCGTGCCGTTTCGCGGGCGCCAATCAGAATTCGCGCGAGCGCGGCCGCGGCCGAGAAAATGGCCAACGTCGTGTCGCTGGGTTCGAGCGTATCTTTGCGCGTCGTTTTGTGAACCCCGTAGTCCGCAATCACGTTGACGTCTGTCGCCATTTCCTCGCGTGGAGGAGCCCGTTCGTTTATTTTGCAAGGTAACGATCGCCGTCTGATTTAATATCGTCGGCACGGTCAGCCCGATCTTCTCGCTATCGCGTCAGCGGCGCCGATTTACCGTTACGATTCTGCGGAGCGCGAGTGGAAAATTTACCGCGAGATAAATGCATCGAGCGAAGTGCATATGTCTGGAGTGCATATAAGTGCATCGTACACCACGGCGGCGGTCGTCGCCGTGTAGTGCGCGGTTGCATTTCGCCGGCCGGCGAGCTGGCGCGTGGTAAAAGTGCCGACCTGACCCAGGTCTCATCGCGCGGGGATGAACGGCTGGCGTTGGAGAGGATAGAGAATAGAGAAATATCAACCACGGCGATTTTTGCCGCGCGAATCCTTTGCCTTACAGCAATGATTGCGCCGCGCCGCGCCGCGCCGCGCCACTCCGTTCCGTTTCGTTTTGCTCCGCTCCGCGCCGCGCTGTTGCCGCGCTGTTGCCGTCTGTCCGTACCAACCGATCACGTTCAATCGTTCGCTGCCTAATCGGTACGCCGAACGGCGTATGTGCCGTCAATAACGTATACGGTGTTGAGCAAATTTTTCCTTCTCGTCTTCTCATCCTTCTCCCGTTTCTCGTTTATCGAACGAAACGTTAATGTAATGTTTGTATACGGTTGCTCCGATATTTTTAGTTATTTATCTTCGAGTTCGGTGCGCCAGAGAGCTCTGCTTTCGGACGATTATTGCTTTGATCTGTGCACTTCGACGCGCGCGTATCTGGTCTCTTTTCTCCTTCCACATATCTTCTTTCACGTAGCGTTCCGCGCGCGTATGCATTACTGTCTACTGAATGCATTGCCGAGTACGCGATCGGAGCGAACGGACGTATTTGTGACATTTTTCTTCATGCTCTTCATAGACTTCTTTTTCCGGCTTTTCTTTTGATGACTTTATCGTCGCGCATTTTTCGAGAGTACGCGCGTTTTTCGTATTGGAAATGAATTTTTACGTACAAATGTGTTTCTTGGCAGAACAAGAATAGTCGAAGCGCTTGATTGATAATTTAGCTTTAAATACTGTTTTATTAATTTATTAATTATATTAAAAATATGTGAATTATATATTTTGTAATTAATAGTGCTCTCTCCGTTATGTTTAAAGCTTCTTGCTTATACTTATATTTTCTATTCAGTCTAGTCATCAATTTGAAATTATATCTGTTGAAATCATATTTTGCTCCTTCGTTTTATATCAGAAAAAAATAAAAGAGACAAATTTTAATTAATATCCATGTCTTAATTGTTATAAGAAATATATTAGAAAATAATCTTACTGTTACGCACATGTGCTATGTGTTTGAATTTGCATATTAAATATAGAAATTTTGTTGTGAAATAAATATATAAAATTTTGCTATTTAAAAAATAATTTGTACAAGTATGTTACATAGTTATATGTAACCAAATAATTTATTACAAATTCAATGTAGACAGAAAAGATAAACATTTTTGATTAACTTAAGTATTGTTTCAGCTATGGCAGAAGGAAATGGAGAGATAAAAATGGAAGAAAAACAAGAAATGGAAAATGTGGAACGGACAGAAGATTTTAATAAACTCATGCAATACGGGCTAGACGAGAAAGTGGCTGCCAAATTGGATGAAATTTATAAGACAGGGAAATTGGCTCATATTGATCTGGATGAAAGAGCTCTTGATGCCTTGAAGGAATTTCCAGTTGACGGTGCGCTAAACGTGCTTACACAATTTCTGGAATCTAATTTGGAGCATGTATCCAACAAATCGGCATACCTTTGTGGAGTAATGAAGACGTATAGACAGAAGAGTCGTGCTGGTCAAGGTACAGGCACTAGCACAACACCGAAGGCTCCAGATGAAGACAAAATCAAGGTAATTTGAAAAAACATATGAGCATCCATTTATATGTTAATATTCTGGATATATCTTGTATAAATTTCTTTAAAGTTATTAGTTTTGATACATTTCTGTTTAGATATACATAATTGTATTTATGTATAATTTTAGATTATACATAATTGTTATTTCATAATAAATAATTATTGTATTTTAGTTGATTCTGGAAAGAACAGGATACCCTTTGGATGTAACTACTGGACAAAGAAAATATGGTGGTCCTCCACCAAATTGGGAGGGTCCAACTCCTGGTACTGGTTGTGAGGTAAATTTGTCTTGTTTTTATAAATTATACACACATGTATGCACACATACGTATCCCTCGTAAAAAAGAACTACTAGTGCAGTGATAACACTACTGAAATATAGTGGCACTGCTGGTATAGAAATATATTAAATACTTTTATATAAGTTGTTTGTTTTTAAACTAATTATGTTGAATATTTTCATAAAAAGGTATTTTGTGGCAAAATCCCAAAAGACATGTATGAAGACGAATTAATTCCGTTATTTGAGAAATGCGGAAAAATTTGGGACTTGAGATTGATGATGGATCCCATGTCAGGTTCCAATAGAGGATACGCATTTATCACATTTACTAACAGGGAAGCTGCACAACAGGCTGTTCGAGAGGTATGTTAATATTTTTCCTTAGCTTTTTTCATAACATATATAATTATTGTGTATATTTTCGTACAATATATTAATATAATTTTTTTTTCTCTTGACCTAGTTATTAACGTATTGTCATACACACATAGATGATTCGGATCCTTTTATTTTTTTTATTTTCAAAATTTTTAGAAATGTTACAAAATTGTTATTGCTACCAACATAATGCTCTTTTGAAATGTTTATAAATTAATAGAGAATTTCTTCAATGTCCATATTTAATTTTTAATATTTTGTTTTTTTCAAATAGTTAATATAAATTTTAATATAAAAGCTGCGGTTGAATTATAGTGATAATTGATGATAAAAATACAACATATATATATATATATATATGCATATATACATATATACATAAATACATATACAGGGTGTTTCATTTTAATCGTCCCAGGTAAATAACTTGAAAATAAGAACAACCTCCAATGGTCATGACCTTGATATATGTTATAGAACTCATGATTCTGAACAATATTCAAAATGTTTTAGCCATTGTTCGAATATCTTGAATAATGCTAATGCTGGCAGTACTGTAACATTCAAGTCTTATAACTCGAAAAGTGTTTAATGGAAAAATATTTTATTATAGTGTTTCTCTCGAGATAAGCTACAAGAATATGAAATGAAAAATGGAGGGTTCTATTTAAAAAATTTAATGTGACCTTTCCCTGACAACGCCACCCAAGGTCAAACCAAAGATACCATTTTATGTCCTCCTTGAAGTCGTACAACTTTTGTCTTAAGTATTTGTTCATGTCTCATTTTCGAGTTATTCGCCTGGGGCGATTAAAATGAAACGCTCTGTGTGTATGTATATATATATATATATATATAGTGTTTTTTGTTGAACATTTCGAAGGAGTGTTACTATATTCCTATGTGGCTTGTTCTGTATTATCTATTTTATATTTTGTTGTTTCCTAGTAGATTTAATTCAAATATGTTATTATTTTAAAGTCCATGCATTTTTATGATTTTTGCAAATTTACATATATTTAAAAAATATACATACACAATTTAGAAGAAAGTAGAAGTTTCACACACACATATGCGCACACGCATTGTGTGCAAGAGCGAATGGTGAGAAGAAGAAAGAAAGAAGGAAAAAGAATGAAGGAGCGAGAAGAAGAAAGAGTGAGAGAGCCAGAGAATGAGAATAAGAGTGAGAGAATGGGAGAACGGGAGTACAGGAGAGCGAGAGAGCAGGAAAGCAAGAGAATGAAAGAGAGAGACAGAGGGGGAGAGAGAAAGAGGGGGGGGGGTAGGAGGAGAGACAGAAAATGTGCGTGTGTATATGTGTATGTGATGCATATATATAGGGTTTTTCATTTAACTCGAGCATTTTAAATATCTGCTACTCTAAACATTAAGAAAAAATTGTTAAATTTAATGGTTTTACGGTTTTGAGAAAGACATATAGTGACAATATTTTGTTGTGCGGGAGAAAATAATTAGATTTTCGTAAATCAAATGTGATTTTATATATACTTATATATATATATATATATATATATATATATGTATCTATTTATATATGTGTATATGTATAATGTCTCTAGTTATTTTGTATATAAAAGTATTAATATAATGTTAAAATGATTAATAGTTTATGAAATATTTAATATTTTATTGGCATAATTTAGTATGAAATATAACTATCTTTAATATTAATTTTTAAATTATCTCATCTTGACACTTTTATATGCAGAATAATTAGAAAATTCATATAGTTTTATTTAAAAAATTTTTTGAAATTTTTCTTTCATATTTTCATGCACAATGAAAGTATTGCCACTACATTATATGCTCTTTGAAACTATTGAATCTGATAGCTTGAATTTTTTCCTTTTATTTAGAATAACAAAGATAGTTAAGTTTGAATTAGATGAGATACTCTATACACATGAAATAAATGAAAACATATATATATATATATATATATACATATATATATATATATATATATATATATATGTGTATATATACATTTTTTATACACGTACACACATACGTAGGAACAATCCACATATTATATGTTTTATATGTATATGTCCCTGACCATTTATTCGTGTTTAAATACGCAATTACATCCAACTGATCCTACATATTTAATAACACTGAAAAATATATATTAATGATGTCCTATGGATGAGTTTCTTTTCCAGCTCTCCTCTTTGCTCAGTGGGCAAAATTGGGAGTGGAGAACCTTTCTGAAAATCATGATGATTGTGTGGTTTAATTGGTTAGGGGTATATTTATCTAATTGGTTGATTCTCATTGGACAGTGACAATTTTTGTAACAAAATTCTGAAAATTGGTAGGCTTAAAATTTGTTTACAGGAGTACATGATACGTGAAAGGCCGGTTTCCTATATTGTGAAGACTCGAGCGACAAAGCGCATGCCACTTTCTCGCTTTCGCGAACCCATGCTACGTTGTTAATAATTAGTATTCGTATTAAATTGCATATTTAGAAAATTTTTCCCAAATTTCGTCTTATCTGCCGTAATTATCTTAAAAAAAAAAACCATGAAACCGTCTCATTGAAACAAAATTAGGCATGTGTCTGTTTTCTGCATCCCACAGCTCGATAATCACGAAATAAAACCCGGCAAGAGTCTGAAAGTAAACATTAGCGTTCCTAATCTACGACTTTTCGTGGGGAACATACCAAAGTCAAAAGGCAAAGAGGAGATCTTGGAGGAATTTGGTAAATTAACAGGTAAAGTGAATTCGAGGCGTGTGTACCTACCTACCTACCTATTACCTACCTGTCTACCTGTATTGTATAACTTAAGAGTGCTAGCTTTTAAGTAGTGGTTGTAGATGGTATGGAACTATGGAGCATCCAAGGGTCACATTGACTCTGTGATCTGTAATCGAATATACCTTATGGCACCTTTAGTTCTGGTCAGTCTCCTTGCCTCTCGGTTTATTAGTGAACAGTAACACCTCTCTGGTCCAAGTTTTCTTTTCCTCGCATATTTAGGTTGACTTATAAGTTTATCTCTGCTTCCTACTCTATACATGCGATTACCTTATTGTCCTCTTGATCTCCTCATCCTCGAATTTTATGCAACTGATCAATTCATCAATCTTTATTACTGATATCTTCGTCTTCTTTTTTTGGAACGATAAAAAAGAAGCGAGGAAAGAGAAATGGAAAGAGAAAATGTGGAAGCCGTATGATACTTTTAGATTAAGAATTATTTTATGTACTGACAGAAACATATATACTGTCTTGCACCATTGCAATTTTGCAATATGCAAATGTGATTCATCACTAAGTCTTAAGCTTTGGGGGTATGGGAGATTTGCGTGGACCGCTGGGGCGTTTGGCTCGCTAACAAACGGACAGGCACTCCCACCTACCCTGTATGATATCGATCCTCTCAAACTATCAAATGACCGTAATACTTTGAATAATGCTTTTGGTCCTATGTTTATATAAAATCTCTCCATCCCTCCATCTCCTTCCCCCTCCCTCCCTACTTTCCTGTCATCAGCCCTTTTCCATCGAAGGACATTTCATGAAATCCTACGTTCAGACAGCCAATAAGCAGGTGAAATCATAAATGGCAAGCTTAATTGGCACTCTCCTTCCACATTATTCTTACAGCTGAATGATTATGAGATTCGGAAAGGGAAAAAGATTGGTGTTACCGTATCTTATAACAATCACCGCTTGTTTGTGGGAAATATTCCAAAGAATCGAGACCGAGATGACTTGTTCGAAGAGTTTACAAAGCACGCACGTAAGTTGACAATTGTCCTTAAATCAGCAAGCAGTAACCAAATGGAATCTTCTCTGGGAGAGAATAATGGGACAAAAATTTAATCATCTTATAATGAATCAGGTGTTTTTCTGTAGTCGGTAGCAGAGGTGCCAGGTGGGTTATAATCCAGCCCTCCTGCATAAATGTGAAACAAAAATCTTGTTGTAAATTGGTATTCGGAGAAACGAAATTTTCTTTATTCATTTTTGAAAATATTATTGATGTTTGGTAACGCTGACCAATTTATTTATAAGCCAAATGTGAACTCTTCTCACCATATAATTCCTTCATTTTCATTTCTAATAACTTTTCGTTTGCAAAACGTGCACAGTTGCAATGAGTAGACAATCGTAATTGTGTCCTACAACCAATCGAGTTTACGCTATTTTATTTCGATACTCATGCACACACATACACATTCGCGCGTGCGCGTCTGATTAACTCATTCATTCATTCATTTATTTATTTATCCATTCATTCATCTATCCAGCTCAATCCAATAATTTATTCGTTCATTCATTCATTTATTCATCCATCCATCTATTCATCTATCCACTTATCCTCATACATTTCTATATCCATTTAATCTCTCCCTTTTTCTACACCCACACGCGCACGCACATGCACACGCACCACACACACACATACCACACACACACACACACACAC
>NW_012026784.1:3544492-3557027 GCF_000956235.1 Wasmannia auropunctata
GGGGGGGGGGGGTGGAGCGTGTGTTGTGTATATGAGTTTTTATACTTACAGTAATTTGGGAAATTGCAAGTATTTGGTTTTGGGACACAAAATTCGAAGTTGGAATGCAAATTTTTTAGTCAGTATCATTTATTAATGTTTTTATTTATACATAATTATATAAAATGTTATAAGGGTTTTACTTTATTTATTTATATTTTGAGATGAAAAAAAATACATTGATCTTTTATGCACAATATTAAACATACGAATTAAGATAGAGACATAATCGTATTTCATGAATGAATAATTGTGTGTTTATTGTGATATTTTTAATTTCAGATGGTAAATTTAATATGAAAGGAAGATATATTGTTTTTGTATAGTATAAATGTAAATATGATAAAAAAGAATGATTAGTGTGATCGAATGAATGTGTCTGATCATCACTATATTTCGTATGTATGTGCATAAGATTCTTGCATGTAACATTAATATATGGACACAGAGAGGAGATTAATATGTAAAAATGATAAAAGCAAATGTCTTGAATTATTAAAGTCACATAAAGATAATCTAAAAATTAATTTTAAGAGAGCAATCGATACGATCAATATAATAATACAAGGCATCTAAGCATTTTATTTCTGTATGTCTTGTATAATAATATATAATTAATAAAGATAAGACACTATGAGAATTGTTTTATTTATTGAATAATAAATTATTTTAAATAAACTAGATTTTTATACATTTTTATCAATACAATCAGTGTGTAATTATAAAAATTACTTTATTATAATTAAACGTTATGGATTTAATACATATGAAATTGATGACTTAAATTTAGTACTCAAAATATGTATAAGATGCCTTGTTATCCAAGTAGTGTAGTTTCTAAACTGAGAGGAAGGAGAGAAAGACTATCTCTGAAAAATAAAAATTCAGAGGAATGTCAGATTAATTAAGTTGCCTCGTAAATTGTTAAATTGCTTCTTGTTTGATAATCTTTCAGTATTTTTACTGTTACTTTCAGAAAAGATCTGTTAAATTAAATTGATGATCAGCTCGGGAGATACGAATAATATTCCTCTAAGAGTTTCAGATTATAAGACATAGAGAGATGAAGGATATAATACATAGTTAATATTAAAATGTTGATTTCTTTATGTACGTGTAATTGAATCATCATAATGCATGAGAGTTCTAATAGCATGAAAATTATTTTACTTAATAATATTTATATGCCTTTTGAAATGAATAATCCTCTCAAGTTCTCTAAAAATACGCAGATTCAGTTAAAGTGATAAAGAACGTATGTCAAAAGAGTGTTTTACAGAATTTAGAGCTTGCAATCTCTCTCTTTGTAGCTATTAATAGCGTCTATATATTTTCCGTTCTTTTAATCCTGATTTTCTGTAGTTTTTATTTGAAATTTTATTATGACATAGATTGTGAGCATTTGGTGAAGTAATATCTCTTTTATTTCCTTTGTATTTAATCCTAGGATAGTTTCTTTATCAATGGACAATGAAATATTTGATAAATTTGTTTTCTTAAGCTTGTTTTTTCTTTTTTTTTTTTAGATTTTAAGTATGTTCTTAAATGTACAAATACAAATAAAAACCCTTTATAATTTATAAAATATTAACGATGACGTGTGTCTAGAGAAGACTTAATAAACGATATAACAAAGCAACTTTATATTATATCAAGATATGTTTATTCAAGTGCTTTAGGAATTTTGTAGATTACTAAATGTAGTGTCCGACACTTATTAATGTAATTGTTTATATTTTTAATCTTTTTATTTTATCTTCATTTAATTTGTTATTATTAAATAATATTCTTGTGCTGCATATAAAGCAATATACATATGGAATTACAGTGGCTGTAAAAAAAATTATAAGATACATACATTTTTATAATGGCACATTTTTACATATGTGAATAGTTATTAATAAATATAAATTGAATATAAAATGATCTAATGATAATTATTTTCTGCAATAAAATGATTATTATAATAAGATATAATTTATTATAAATATTTTTTGAATTTAAGAATGTTTGAGACAGGCAATATAATTATTATATTTATTTGAAAACATAATGCAAATCTCTTGCTCACGGCAAATGTATAAAATCATAATAGCTGCTTGAATTTATATTTTGTTTTGAACACTCTATTTTTTATTATATAGTAATTCCTAAAATTTTTGCGAGTACCTAATCAAGTTTGAATGAATCTCACCTGCTTTTTGTATGATTTTTTTGACATATAGCTGGCCTGACTGAGGTGATTATCTACAGCTCACCAGATGACAAAAAGAAGAACAGAGGTTTTTGTTTTTTGGAATACGAATCTCACAAAGCAGCTTCCTTAGCCAAGCGAAGGTTGAGCACTGGACGTATTAAAGTTTGGGGATGTGATATTATTGTCGATTGGGCCGATCCTCAAGAGGAACCAGACGAACAAACCATGTCCAAAGTAAATGAGTGATAATCAAATTTAATTATTTTCTAAGATGTCGAAGTAATAGCCAAATGTGAGCCAACACGGATGTTGGTGTGAAATAATTTTTATTATTACAATATCCAGCCACACACAAACTGCGCGCCACATTTTTGTCGGTCTTAAAACACAGTTTTTCTATGAAGGAATTCATTGTAACGAATTAACATAATTATACATAATTAACATGATAATTTGACAAGAAATTTTTGATTCTAATAAGCATCTATAAGAATTTCCTCTTTCAAATCTGTAAAGAAATTTTTTGCGAAAAATATTACTTCAATCAGGATTCCGGCTTCATAGAAAAACTGTTTTAAGACCAACAAAAATGTGGCACGCAGTTTGTGTGTGATTGGATATTGTAATAATAAAAATTATTTCACCAACATCCGTGTTGGTTCATATTTGGCTATTTGACATCTTAGATTTATTCTTGAGATCCTGATGTCTCTCTAATTTACTTTTGATTATTTTCATCATATTGTGTTATTGTTCTACCATTCTTGTGTTAGTTGAACAAATTATTAAAAAATCGTTTTGTTTTAGGTACGTGTACTTTACGTACGCAATTTGACGCAAGATTGTTCTGAAGAGAAGCTGAAGGAAAGCTTTGAACAGTATGGTAAAATTGAGCGAGTGAAAAAAATCAAGGATTATGCTTTTATACACTTTGAAGACAGAGATAATGCTGTTAAGGTAAAAAGTATACTTCAAATTGCATTCGATTTAATTAATTTTACACAATAAATATTCATTTTAAATATTTGTATGTGTTTTCTTAAGGCAATGAACGAATTGAATGGTAAAGAAATGGGTGGATCCCACATAGAAGTTTCACTGGCAAAACCACCATCCGATAAGAAGAAGAAGGAAGAAATGCTGCGCGCTAGGGAAAGACGAATGATGCAAATGTTACAGGGTAGAGGCGGGTAAGCTCGACATTTTATTTATTTTTAATTTTATATTTTTAATTTTAATCCGCAGTACGTGTGTATCATTATATACTCCTATTGTCAGTTGCATTATTTCATTTATTTGCAATTTAAATTAAAGGCATTATATAGTTTCCCCTTTTCCAGTGGATCTCCGTCTCATCCGAGCATGATGGGAGGACCAATGCCAGTTCGTGGGCCCGCACAGGGACCTCGGGGCACCGGTGCAGGTATGCGTGGACAGATGGGACGAGGCGATTATGGTTAGTACCAATTTCAATTCTTTTCTTTCCTGCTACACTGTTTTGTGTATTTTTTTGATAACGTCCTAATAGAACAGCAACTTTAATTTTTGTACTAATAAAAATTACAATAACTAAAAATTACAATATACACGCGCTTATATAATTTTGTTTCTCTTAAGTAGTAACAATTTCTATTTAAACGTAAAATATTTCTCTTAATATTACTATTGAATTATTTGTTATGCTTGGATCATAGGTTATTTAATCGAGACATACTAATATAAATAATAGTTAATAAAATTAGGATATATCAAGATAATATTAACATTTCATATTCTTATATAACTTTTCGCATATGAAGTGATAAGAATACTTTGCAAATAAATAAATTATTAATTATAATTTTAGAGATTATAGAAGTTTTGCCGTTAAAAATTATAAAGTGTTATTAAAATGTATGTTGAATTTATGTATATGAATCATGTATATATGTAACTTTTGCTAACAAAGTATATAAAAATTCATGAGAAAATAACAATTATATACATATAATTTTTATATTAAGTATACGTAATTTTTCTTTTTTTCATAATATAATTTCTCGTTTGATTTTTATTTATCTTAGGTTGAAAATATTTAGTATATTAAATAGTTGTGTATAGATATTAGTATTTTTTGTAATAATTACACAAGATAAACATCCGCATGCTTTTGGGAATTTTCATTATCTCATTACATACCTTGGCTTACGCGCATGATAGATTATTTTGAACGTGTGAGTAAGAAATATTGAGCATTTCCATATTATAATTTTTTTTATCAGAATTTTTTTCTTTTTGACCTTAATCAAAATTATTATTATTTTTTCATTATCCTTTGATTACATCTTATATCATTTTTTTGTTGTAAATATACCTCGATATAAGAATGGCAAATTGATCAAATCTATAAATAATTATAAATTATTTGATAGATATATTTTTTTAGATATATTCAGAATAGAATCATTTGTTAGATATATATTTAGAGATTATCAGTCTTTTCATAAATAAATTTATAAAAATATTTTTGTATAAATTGTGTGACATGTAAAAACATGTTATATCATGAAATATAATGAAATTATTTTGGCATTTTAAGAACGTTTAAATGCAAATTATTTTATGAGGTTGTAGTGAGAGATTATTATGTAAATCATTAAATCGTAAAATGAACTTGCACAATTTATTTGTAATTTATTATATTTGGTCTGATTGTGAGTCTTTTTTGAGATATTTAAATAACGCATTTTTTAGTTTTCTTGAATGATTTTATTTAATTACGCAAAAATGACGTTACGCAAGAATTATGTTTATCACAATTACATATTGTTAATCTATATTTATTGTTAGTCTATCTGTATTATATTTGTTACATCCGCATACACATATGTATATGAATACATATATGTATATTAGATATGTGCTTTTAGCATTTTGTGTAATATGAACACCTTATTGCCTTACCACTGCCATTCCCTGTGATACTGATTCCTGTTTCTTTTTTTAACCAAAAAATAATTGCATGTATATTTTCTTATTTGTTTTGTACTTTTGTTTGGTGCCTCAGTGAGAATTATTTTCTGGTAGTGCACAGAATATCACATGCATCGCCAAGGATAGTTTTTTATATAATTTTTTTTCGTTTATTTGTGTTTACGTGAACGTGTGTAAACCTCGTGTACCTAGTACGATGCATCATCAATTCAAAAATCTGTTTACAGCTCTCCAGGAAATAGGTAAGCCGTGATGATGAATGATGAATGCAACAGTTGTAAAGTATCATATGTAGTCCTGTGTATTTTCTTCCTTTTTTATTTAACTTTATAATTAATGCCCAATTTAAGTAGGTACATATTGTGAGGTCATCGAAAATGAAGCTTTTCTAACGAAATTTATAAAATTTTTTTATAAGCTATTGTGTCAAATATTGTTTAAATTGTAGAATAATTATATTTTTTCTTTGTTTTTATAAGTGTCTAGTAAAATGTCTTTATGAAATTTAAAAGATTAGAAATCACAAGATTTTGCATATACAAGTTACTTTTATTGCTAAATAAAGTTATTTTTTAAATATTTGTTAATTAGTATTTAAAATATTTTATATTCATTTTTTTTTAATTATTTTAGATTTGACATGAGTAATATCTTTTATCCGAATGTATCGTATTTATCTGGAATAAATGTGAAATTTTTGAATGGCCTTGCAATTTTCTATCTCAGGAAATGTGATGGTGGTAGGGTAATCAGTACGCGGTTTTGTGCGATATTTGTGTATACTGAGTGTTTTTATAATTATTTTCTTCTTTTTAGTCGAAACCATATTTTCCACGCAAATATTTTATTCTTGATATATGATTAAATTTATTTTTGTTTTTCCTTCTCTTTTATTTCTATTATATTGGCATTTTCCAAATTATCTTTTCCCGGCATGCCTTTCTTATAATATTGAAATAGTATTATTATATCTCAGTAAGTTGTCAATTGGATATATCGTGGCTAAATTTGGGTCTATTTGTAATGTGTGTTTTTATAGATTATGATTACGACTATTACGGTTATGGGGATTATCGAGGTGGCTACAGTGATCCCTATTACGATGACTATTATCGATACGAAGATTACTATTTCGATTATGCGCCGCCTCCGCCGCCTGCCAGAGGGAGAGGCAGGCAGCCTCAACCGGTGGGTCGCCTTTTTTAATGGTTCTAAAAAGTCGTTTTCGTTCCTGAAATCATTATTATTTTTTATACCAGCAGTAGTTTGACTGTGGCACAGTGTTCGCGGATTCTCCTAATATTTCGTATTTCTCTCCAATTTTTTCGTCCAGATCAACATCTGTCCATATATTTTCTCTGTCTGAGCGTGTAAATTAACGCTGGCTAATTGGGTATGCGCTAGCTTTAGTACAATCACATTATTAACGCGTAGGGAGATGTACATCTTAATATAATCCTGATTTTATTATATTAAATGCACTACATCCACAGTATAGTACTTACCCGAGCTATAAAATTTTTAATGAATCTAGAATGAGAGAGAGTAAGAGGGAGAGGAAGGGGCGAGAGAGAGAGAGAGAGAGAGAGAGAAAGAGAATGCTATTAAGAGTGCATTATGAATGTAATATACTTATATAGACCCTACATGAATCTATACTGTACTAACATCAAGCTTCAATACTACTAAGATTAGACCTTGTAATCCGAACACATTGCCACTTTCAAATTGCTTGCAAATCATATCTGAGCCATGGTAGACCCATTCTAAATTTTCAAGCAAGATACAGCCGGGAAAAGCAATTTAACTAAAAAACATAAAAAAGAGAATAAAAGAAAAAAGAAGACATGCAGATTAAAAACGGAAATCTCAAGATAAATATCCATAAACCCTCCCAAGGAAGAAGATCACACATTTTATAGTGTTGCAGGATCCCCTAACACTATTTCATCGCCACTATTATTCTAGCGCAGCTTTCAGGAGAATTCCAGATATAGGCAGAAAGCAGTATACAGGACTTTTTATATATATCGTCGTTGTCCTTTATATATTATATTACAGTCTCTATGTACGAGTAATTTATCTATTTTTTTTCGTAGAGCGACGTTGCGTCTCGTGGCTCGGATATGATGTTACATTTTTTCTATGTCAAGTTGCAGGGTTATCCAAACATGACAAAAGGGAGCGCATGGGCGCTCTGCGCGAAAAAATTTACTTTATTGTTTCATTTTTATTATATTTTTAATTTATTGCGATCAACTTTTTCTCTTGGCAGTGTCTTGCTATTGCGATAACACATGACATGTGCACTTAGGTTTCTTATATGTTATCCGATGTTTCTATGTCCGTGCTATATGATGTATACATGTAGTTAGTCCCGTCGCTTTAGAGAAGAGATAGACAAACGAGGAGGATTTTTTTCGAATTGTCTTCGCATTATCTTGCGCTTTTTTCTAACATTAATTTTGCTTTTTTATTATTTATTTTGGACGTAATCCCAATTGTGTTCGACGATTCCGTTTTCCTCTTTGAGGAAGTGCACTTAATCTCTTCCATATTCTTTTTTGATATTTATAAATTACGATTTATCATTTTCATTTTACTGTATTCGTACGATCCGATATTCACATATAATGTTTTTTTGCTTTAATTTTCATTTTTTTCTTTCATGAATGTTTACCATCAAATTGTCATCATATTACGTACATCTCTTTCGTTATATATAGCATTATTAGATCTCCTCTTAAAAAATGAGAAATATTAATCTTTTAGTCAATTTCTTTGTAATCAAAAATTTTAATCTAAATTGAGAATGCAGATAATGATGGGTAAGAGAACAAAATGAAATTTCTCTATTGTTTTTTTTCTAATTTGAGACTAAATATTATTTTTTTTTCTGTATTAGTTCTGTATTGTTCAATTATATTGGTGTAAATGATAACACCATTGCATCGAATTCCTTAATTCAGTTTCTTGCAGGAAAAAATTCAGATTAACTCTACCACTTTTATTATCCTGTATGTAAAGGAACAGCCACTCAGTGAACCATGTACATATGTGCTATCAAATATACAGAATGTCTGGTAATAACTGCACAGAAAAATCCTTTAATGATTTTCGCAATAATTAATAAAAAATTAATTATTGCCAGAATTGCTAAAATGAGGATATTTCTATTTATTTTAATTTTTTTTCTGCGCGCGCGCGCGCGCGCGCGCGACACACACACACACACACACACACACACACACACACACACACACACACACACACACACACACACACACACACACACACACACACACACACACACACACACACACACACGAGCTAATACAGTTATTAAACAGACATGTTAACTATCTGATAAATTGCATATACATGGATTATCTTGATTTTTGAAAAATTAAACTCAGTTTAATATCCCAATTTTATTTTTATTACGCAGGAGGAAAAGTTTGTCGCAAATTATAAACAGCAATATTGGAAGTAAGGAATGATAAACGTCATTCAAATCAATAATTTATTTACAAATGATTTGTCGTATATGTGTCACGTGACGATTAATAATACTTATTAATAATATTTTGTTACTTGTACATTGAATTGTGCGTAGGTATGATAAAGACCACGGATATAGATGATGGAATAGAGAGGATTGCGTCCCCCATATATAGCACCAGTGAACATGTTTTGCAGTTCTCGCTTTGGCCTTCCACCGTCCTTATATCCATGTATATAAAACCATGGCTTACGCTTAAATCACATTTGTTTTAACGCTTAACAATGCTGCGCCGCTTATTTATATAATACGCCTTTTGGTTGAATTTTGTTTTAGCTGCCAGTGCAATAGATTGTGTCGCTTAAAAGTTCCTACGCCAACCAATCAGTTCGCTTTTCGCTTTACTACATTGGATAACTCTGCTAACTCCTACTGCTGTATGTAAAAACGTGGTTAGTAATGATTTGGTTACAGGTGATTTACCTCTTCTGCCACGTTCTCCTTTCTTTTTCTCTCTACCTTGTTATTTTCTCTTTCTCTCCACCATCTTTCCCTCTCCTCCAGCTAACTTTCTCATTTTCCTTTTTCATTCTTTTTGCTATTTACTCGTCTCTTTTCACGCTATGTGATCACCATGAAAGTATACGTATATACATAAAAAACTTGTGTGTACGTTTACGTTCCAAATATGCGCATTACGAATAAAATGCACATATATGTATGGGAAAAACTCTGATTAATCAGCGATATATTGACTGACTCTTATTTTCATTGAATCTTATTATTATTACTACTACGTTTTTAAGGGTTACTACGTTACTACTGCGTGATATACTGTGCATAACTAAATTATATATAGGGCAGAAGAGATACATAAAGATATTAAGAAAATGAAAAGAAAGTTGAATGAAACGCAAATATAACGCAAATAATGGTATGATTATGGGGTAACAATTTGGCTGTGTTATTTGGGTAGGCTGGTCGTGGCCGTGGAGTAGTGCCACGTGGCCGAATCGGTGGCCCGCAAGTCCGTGGGCCAGTCAGGGGGGGACGCAACCCCGCAGCTTCAGGGGCCCGTGGGGTCCAGCGACTGGCCGCTCGTGGGGGGGTCCGCGCCAAGGGAAGTTTACCAGGTGAGGATGGTCTGTATCTCCACAATAAATCGTCTTTTACACTGTTTACACTGTTTAAATCTTAATTACACAGGGCGCACTCACTCACCACACTCATCACATATACAACACACATATTACACACAACATACATAAGAGCGCACATACTTTATCATCATGAATCATTAAGATACATTTGTGAGTTTGTATCACTTACTGTTGTATTTGTTGTCTCTCACTCATCGTGTAAAAATTCTGTTAATGATGGAATTATTAAGATATTGTTTTTGAAGACTTAAAAAATACATGATCACACTGATTATTTGGTATTAATTATTTAAATATAAGAGGGAGAGAGAGAAAAAGAGAGAGAAAGAGAAAAAGAGAGGTTCAGGACTTTGTGTTGTTTCATTAATTCAATTCGATTTTGTGGAATTAATATATAGGATATTATTTATAATTTTGAAACGTCTAATATAGTTTTTAGACGTAACTTTTAATTACAGTATAAGCTGATAATATTGCTTGGCTATTTTAGCGCTAATTATTATCTTAAAATATTTCGCCGTGATATCTCACCGCGAGTTCTCGCAAATGTTAAGTCTTCACAACTACATTGCTATTATAATAATAATTGCAATTTTATACAAATTTTCGCGTCATATAATATTCCATATAAATCTTTTTAACTGCTATAAATAGTATTCTCGCTACAAAGCTCTTGTTAGATATTCGCTTTTGCTTTTTAGTAAATTTTTTATCTTTGCTCTCGATGCTATTCCATAATAATGCAATATTCGAATAAAATTACATTCTGGACAATTTTTTTTCATTGAAGATAGCAATTTCTTCCAATATACATTGGTTTGTTTCAATACACATCGATCTTTCCTGTATTTATATACAAAAATATATTTTGACGTTAATGCGTATAAATATAATATACCCTGATATGTTTGTAGAACGTTTATCTCCTCATTTCCAAAATGCAAATGCAACCATCATAATTAATTGTTCTAAAGATAATGAACACATATTTAATTTAGAATAGAATCTCTTTTTATTTAACGAACTTAAATTTACAGAGTTTATTATTAAATTTTATATTATTTGAAGAGATATTTAATTATATTTTGATTCTTTTTTTACAGATTTGCTAATGATATTTTCAGACAGCCTGAGGTTTTCAAAATGCATACATAATAATTAGTTTGTTAAATGATCGCATGTACATCTGTTACGAATTGTTTATGTAATGTTCATCTTACAGTAAATCTCTCAAATCCACCTTCCTACCAAGGTATCCAAGTCCCATCCACTTGATAGTAATAAAACAGTAAGTTAGTGACTCTCTTTATGCTTATATCACCTATTAATTGAAAGGCCTATAATTTTTCCAATTTTGTAAAGTCAATAGAATCAATCAAATCGATTAACTTTTTTTTTATAAGCCTACTATCCCACGCGTTTATCACAGTATATGTCCATACATATAAACGTACATTTTACAAACACATTACATGTATTAACACAAGAACTCTCGAGACTTTCCTTCACCTTTTTTATGTAATACTTTGCAAGCGTCACGCACAATGGTAAAAAGAGTGCTCCTTAATTTAATATTAATGTCTTTGATTTTTTTTACACGATTATCGATTTTGTCATCTTGATAATGTTTTTTACAGCAGGTAAACGAAAATTTGACGGGGGTCACCAGAACCAGGGGGAATCTAAGCGTCGCTTCCAGAGCAATTGGGGAAACCAGCCCCTCGCCCAACAACCACTGGGCAATGCATATGGATTGGCGAGTGTAAATGGTGGCAGTGGTGGTGGTGGCGGTGACATAGCTTTTGGAGGTAGAGCCGGCACACTCGGCGGTGTTTCCGGCGACGATCACGAATGGTATCAAGACTCTTATCAGTCGTGGAGCTAACTTCTGCAATCCTGTGAGTGATGAAAAAATACGCACGAACAAATGCATGATAAATGAAGTGAGAAACAGAAAACATAAAATAAGGGGAAAAATAAGATAAGATCAGACTGCTACTATGAAACATAGAAAGAGAGGGGGGAGAGAGAGAGAGAAAGGAGGAGAGATGGGAAGGGGGAAACAAGATGAAGGGAAGGAAAGAGATCATCCATTTGTATTATTATCGCTCTTAATCGAATTCAAATAATTGTAAATGTTTTTCATATTAATGATACGCAGCAACTGTGTTCTGCGCCACCACCATCGCCCGCTGTTGTTGTGATTATGTACAGTGATGTGCCACTGAGACTAATTATTATATCGGAGTGTGACCACCCACCCACCCCGTACTATTATTATTATTATTATTATTATGATAATACTAATCTAAGTACCACTACTGCATTGTCACATTGTTTACTGCCAAGTGATGAAGATCAGCGATGTTGACATAGGGATTGTGATGGCTTGTTTAGTTAAGAGAACTCATGGAAGCCTGCGGTTTATTACGCGATGACTAGATGTTTTGAATCTATGTGACGAAGCATGTGTGTTAGATAGGTCGAAGAACGAAATAAATAACGTGGGAGAAAAACAGAAAAAAGTTACAAACGAAAGATAGAAATTGAAGAGATGGAAGTCCAACTTTGAGAAAGCAGAAATAGGCGTGTAGACAAGCAGAAGGCGCAGGGCGAGAATGCGATATTTAGTGAATATGCGAGAGAGAGAGAGAGAGAGAGAGA
>NW_012026784.1:3557047-3559333 GCF_000956235.1 Wasmannia auropunctata
CACACACACACACACACACACACACACACAAAATATGAAAAATGCGAAACGATAAACGCACCAATGGACGAAATGTCTGGATGACGATAGATTGTTCGCCCAACCTCGTGTTTTACGAGCATTTTGTTAATTTTTATTCATGTTTTACTTAAGTCTAATTCTTCTTTGTCATCGATACTGTTTTTGGTAGCGATGAGTTAACCACATCTAGTAATAATGTGCGATTAGATGAGAGAAAAATTTCCCGTTCTTATATACATGTCTTGTCCCCAGTAATTCGATCATTGTTTCTAAAAACGGAAAAAAAGAAAAGGAAAGGAAAATTCGAGCGAATTGCGAAATCGCGGTTTGCGTTAGCTATCTATTTTTCATTCCTTTCGTGCCCCCTCCTCCCTTTTCCACCATCCTTGATTATTCGCCTACCATATTTTATATCTACCTACCTACTCTACTTACCTACACATCCTATTTATAAAAGCATAATATCGAGGATATAATAATATTAATATTAACAATATGATAAGGATGATATTGCTAATCATAATTGAGTGGGTTTTTGTGACACATGATAATATTCCAATATAAAAGAAAAAAATTCTGGTTTTTTTCCGTGCAAAAAATGTAATTAAAAAAAGGGAATAATAAGAGCATGATAGAGAAAAGAATAAAGGCAAAAAAAAGATAATGAAAAAAGCAAGAGAATATATTATATATATTACACATGTATACACACACACACATGCATAGATGCAGAGATACGTTTAAAGAGAGAGTTCGGCTTGCGGGGGCAAGGAAGCATAACTTGGCTAAAGCGGAGACAGTTCACGGTGACGAGATTCTTAGACTGATCTAGGTACTAGCGTTTATCGATAATACCACCGGCTCCGCCCCGGTTAAAAAGGCGCCCCACAAGTATCACTATTGTATTTCCTGTTTTTACCCTCGCCTCCACTCTGCCCCTTTCCTATTCTCGTTTCCACTCTATCTCTCCCCGATTTTCCTTTTCCTTTTTTGTATTCTGATAATCGGTGTGGCAGCTGGGGTGCCTGGGGTGGTTATCGGTTGCATTTTAGGATAATGCACCACACACACTGTGGCTGGCGATGCCGTAGCCGCGCGCGCGCGCGCGCTTTTCTTTTTTTTTTGCCCGGCCAACGCCCCGATTAAATAATGACAATGATAATAATAATAATTCGCAGCACATCATGTCCTTTCTTTGAAAAAATTGTTCACATTATTCGGGGCTTATGTCACGATTGGCCACCTCTCACGTGTCAGGCGGATATTGTGTGATCCATGGGCCGAAATGTTGCGAACGTTAGTTCAAAGTGGCCCACGAACCACGTGTTTTTTTAATTATATATATAAATATATTATATATTATATTCCTACGAATATGCATTTTTGTGACGTGATGTTATTTAGCACTAATTAACGAGAAAGAAGGAAATCGTATGATAATTAACGAAAGATTCAATAAGAAAAACACCGCCTCCAAATCCCCGAAAAGGAAAGAAAAAAAAGATACATATGTATATGTTATATCTTTTTTGCGCTACATGTCAGCTCCGCAGCTGTAAAACAGATATGCAAAATTTTTATCGCCAAATTCTTCATATCACCGCTAATTGTATTTTGCGTTTTCTCGGATTCTTTAATTATTCACCTCCTCTACCAATCGCTTTGCTTTTTAATTCCCGCAATTTTTATTTCTCCAAGTTGCCCCTAATTTTAGTGTGAAACGTAGTTAAACATAATGATTAATGATGAATTTAAAGACGAATGTTATAACATGATTCCTTTTTTCGGGCTAGGAGCTTGATTTAAAGTGTCAAAGATTTTTGTGTATGACCAGATGTATTCTACATGTCTCAATAAACAGTTGTATGTGAATTACCTTTCTTAAATATGTGCTGCATTTTGTTTCGTATGATCCTTGTTTTCTGATTTTCCCATCAATTTTCCTTTGATATAGACATATATACGTATACACACATATATGGACATACATATGTATGTCCATATATGTGTGTATACGTATATACATATATACAGGGTGTCTCATAATAGGTGTATCACCGTTCATGGGTAGGTAGAACGGACTAAACTGAATCGAAAAGTCCTCTACCATTTTGTAAAATACGCAATTGTTAACAAGATATTAATTTTTAAAGATCGGCAAATAAACTTAATATCTCGTTAATAAATGTGAATTTTACAAAATAGTAGAGGACTTTTTTGTTCAGTTTAATCTACTTATCTTGTCACGCACTTGCATTCAGCGGT
>NW_012026784.1:3559353-3560388 GCF_000956235.1 Wasmannia auropunctata
TTTAATCTATTTAATATTCTCCACCTACCTTTTCCGTTATTTTTCATTATTTTATATTTAAAAAGTCTTATTCTTTTCCTTCTTCCTTCTTTTCGACTTTTTTTCTCTCTCTTTCTACAATTTCTTTAAAATATTTCCTTTAACTATATTTAAATCATCATCTCATAGTCTACCATATTTTCTCTTTAACTTTCCCTAATTTCTCAAACCATCCTCTAATATTTCGACATTCCTTTGGGATTATTATACGTATGGGCCATTCCACGTGAAGCGGATCAGTCATCTCTCAGAAATTTTTTAAATTTTGCACAAAGGTAGTACTTTGGGAGATAAAATTTTGTGCCAAAGGATTTTTTTCTTATTGCAAAATTAATCGAGATATAAACAATTAAAAATTAGGCTACTTTATTTTTCAAAAATTTATAGCTCTTACTAATAATGCTAGCTAACTGCTTTTTTTTTTAAAATACGCGAAAAATGTTCTAGTTTACGGGAAAAAAATGAAGATTCCAAAAATATTTTGTTTTCCACGGTTTATTTAACTATAAACTTTTCAACAATTTTTTTAACAATCGGGGAGAGAGTCGAAAAATCTGAAAAAATATTTTTTATATACTTTCAGTTTTCTTACATCTTAGAAAAAAAACTCAAGAACGTGTTTTGCCTCGTTTTCGAGAAAAAAATTTTTTTAGTTCTTCATGTGGGGAAAATCCGTCGACTCTCAGCGTGCGACTCTTACAAAACAGCCAAACTTACAAAATATCCTTACCATACTGCTAGTATGTTGTTCGCAGCCGCTGTTTTGTATTAACTGGAAAGTGAATACTTTATAAAATCGACTTTACAATATTTAACTCTCCAAACAATTTTATTATTTATTCCGATGATTTCGACTTCTCGCTTGCGTTTTTTTTATTACAGTCTGCTGTACAGTAAATACCTAATCTTGCGCTATAATTATTATCAAGTATTTTGTTGCATTATAATTATATTATGTAATTATATTTTGTTGTATTATAATTATATTATAATACA
>NW_012026784.1:3560408-3561611 GCF_000956235.1 Wasmannia auropunctata
AGAGAGAGAGAGAGAGAGAGAGAGAGAGAGAGAGAGAGGCAGGGAGAAAGAGAGAGAGAGAAAGGAGAGCGAGAAAGAGAAAAGTTGTCTTTAAACGGAATGTATCTGTATGTGTATTTGTGCGTGGAGCGCGCCAAGCGTGCAAGACCTTCTATTGTTGGTCTATAAATGTACAGTCAGTGAAACTATTATTATTAAGAGTCACACAGGCAAAGTTTTGCGAAAGTAGCGAGTATGAAACGAGTTGCAACGGCTCTGCGAATGTCTCCCAGATTAGGTTTTGGTTACGGTCACGCGAGGGTTCTATTGGGTAAGAAAAAGAAAAATGAAAAAAAAAAAAAGAATATTGCTCACAATCGAGAGGAAACCCACTTGTACAGTAAATTTTTCAATGACAGTATCCAAGTAGCAAGGCAAACTCGGATCCAAATTATAATATATTTATTTGTTAATGTGTTTCTTTTTTTATATTTGAAAAATTAAAAAATCGATCGTTGAAAACAAATATCTAAAGTGAATCTATTCCCTTTGAAAGGGAAATAAAAAAAGAGTGTATTGTTTCTTCTAAATTTTATGTAAAAAGTAAATTTGTTTCTTGTATTCTTTTACAAAAAAAAGAAAGAAGTTTTTAAAGATGACTGACTACGAATTTGATAATGATAGTCACAGATTGAAGTAGGATGTAAAATGTAATGTTTACAAATGCATGAACACATACAGCACACATTTTGAGTGTTGACTTGTTGTTATTGTTAGTCTGTTAGTTAATTAGTAAGAGTTGTAAGAGTGCGGGCTGTAGTTGGTCCCTGTCCCTGGAGCCCAGACACCCCCCTGTTCTGGATGATTATTTGAAAAAGGGAAGAAAAAAAAGGAAAACATACGCAAATCATTTGTATTTTACACGCACCCCCGGAATATGAAGACGAATACGATGTAAAGACAAAAAAAAAACGAAAACGGATATTGTAATAACGGAATAGCATATCAGACTTCTGTTTGTTATAACACACCAATTGAGACGACAACTGCATACGTACATACATATACATATATACGTGTGTGTTGCAGCATGCTTGCGCGTGCTTGCGCACGCGCTTACACACACACACACACACACACGCACTCACACACACACACACACACACACACACACACACACACACACACACACACACACACACACACACACACACACACACACAC
>NW_012026784.1:3562495-3564461 GCF_000956235.1 Wasmannia auropunctata
AATGCAAGTGCGTAACAAGATAAGTAGATTAAACTGAACAAAAAAGTCCTCTACTATTTTGTAAAATTCGCATTTATTAACGAAATATTAAGTTTATTTGCCGATCTTCAAAAATTAATATCTTGTTAACGATTGCGAATTTTGCAAAATGGTAGAGGACACTTCGATTCAGTTTAGTCCGTTCTACCTACCCATGAACGGTGATACACCTATTATGAGACACCCTGTATATATGTGTGTGTATAAGATATATATGTGTATATAGACATATATACGTATACACACATATATGGACATACATACGTATATATACGTATGTATGTCCATATATATATGTGTGTATAAGATTTGTTCATAAAATGCATTATGACAAGGCGAAAATTCGAGATAAAGCTAAGCTAGTAGCGCCTCGACCAGTGCCGTACTCACACGTCACTCGATTTTTTTTATATACTTGGCGTCGCGACGCTGCCACGTCGCTGCCGATAACATACATCAGTTAATCCACATTCCAGGACTTTAAACTTTGCTTTCTTCAGAATATTATTTTTGAAAGCATTGACTATGATATCTCAAACAAGTTTAATAGATCAATTTAATGTTTGAAAGTAATACTTTTAGTAATAGTTTAAAATTTATAAATTTTAGTAAATTTCCGCATCGATTTAGGAAGCTTTATTTGTATTTGTAATTTTTTTTGTAACGCAAAAAAATATTATTAAAGAGTTGTTTTTTTTTCAACAAAAAGCATTATCTGTGTATCTCTAAATAAAAATTTTATGTTGAAAAGTAGAAAAGTTATTTTTTAGTTCGTTATACTCCTATAATTCCTTAACGATGTTCTGGCTGTACAATCTCAGACAAAAGTGTTTGAAATTTCAAATTGATGAAATTCTATGCTTTTATAAGTTAAAATATGCACTATAATATCGTGCTTGTATCGTTTAAAGGACTTAAATAATGTCAGTTAATATGATATTTGACACTACAAATGAATATATTTGTATATTTTATAAGTTTTGTGGTTGTCGGAAAAAACTTTTGGACATGAATTTCACCTGAATCAACTGCAAGAAACGAAAAATCGTGACACATATTGATAAAATTTAATGTATATCAGACATCAAAAGATACTTAAAAGTCCACAAAATATGTAAACAAATGTCATTAACATATTTTCCTTTCTAGCACTTTATACTTGTCAAAATAGAATATTTGATACCGCGGCACTCCACTTTAAATTGGTACTCTTTGCGGTCTTGTAGTTGAATGCGAGGTTAGAATAACAGTGACAAGCGTTGCTTTTTAAATCAATTAATATCTTGATAATGGGTTAGTGAATCTATATATGAACTTTTTTTAGAAACATTACTCAATGTTTTATTTACTCACAAACAAAATTTCGGAATATTGGCAATACTGCTTCTTTATCATTTTGTTGATAAAGTAGAAATATGCTGCTATTCCATATGAGAACTTATGCAAAATTAAAAGTTGAATAACTCGCGTGAACTAGTTAGAGAATCGACTTCAGGTTTTGCACATGTGTTAAGGTAATAAATAAAAACAATTTTTTAAATTTTCAAGGTATTGTCAATATTAGAACGTTAGCGCTAATACATCCTTAATCTGTAAAAGACTTGGCTGCGAATTGCTGCAAGATGTTCAATTTAATTAAGAGAATTTAAGAGAATTTGAGAACAGATGTATTTGGCGTTCTTTCTCCACTATGTTAAATACGTTTGCTGTCCTCTTGTGTCAACAGTCAAGTAGAAGACTCCTGAACATCATTTGCGCCTTAAGGCGATGCTGGAAGGTCGAAAAAATTTGCACGAGGTCGATAAAACAGACTCTTTGATGTCAGTGGTATCTCTAAATGAATTTCATACAATATATCTTTTCCCACACAGAACAAAAACCTCTATTAGACATCCATTAGACGTTCTTCATAGATATTCGAAACCTC
>NW_012026784.1:3565756-3566349 GCF_000956235.1 Wasmannia auropunctata
AACTATATTATCAAAACAACATCTAATTTAGTTTTAAGATGAAACTAAATTAGATGTTGTTTTGATATAGTTTATAATATTTAATATAGTTTTATTTATATAGTTTTGATATAGTTTATAATATTTAATATAGTTTTATTTATATAGTTTTGATATAGTTTATAATATTTAATATAGTTTTATTGAGTTTTATGTAAAAATAATTTCAGGAATATGATACGTTCTTGTTAAATGTAGTTATTTGTATTTTGTTATGTTGCTAGAAATCTATAAATAAAAATCAATTTTAAAGACTCTTTCAAAGAATTTTGTTAATGAATAAAAAAATCTCATAATACTGCGGCTTTTATTCCATTCTATATCGTTTTTTAAATACGAGAAAGACAACTTTACTGACTCCATCTATCGGCGATGCCGTATATCAGGTTTTTTTTTTAATCCATAATAGATGTCTAATGGACGTCGATGATAGATTTGTGGAGGACATCTATCATGGATATAGTATGGATCTCTTTTGGAGATCTATTTAACTTCCATCGTGGACGTGGATATTGTATGGAGCTATGGAGGCTATATGGACGTCTAATGGAGGT
>NW_012026784.1:3566399-3577011 GCF_000956235.1 Wasmannia auropunctata
GACGTGTGCTCTTCCGATCTGGAGGCTATATGGACGTCTAATGGAGGTTTTGTTCCATGTGGGTTGTCTCACTCAACACGTGCAATGTCCTTATCTAACTTATTGAAATGCCATCTGTTGCAAAATCCAGCACTTACTGCTAGACGCAATTTTTGCTGTCTTTGCTTTAGCTAAGCGTGCAAATTACTATAAATTGCAGTTGGAACGATAAACCTTTTTCTACTTTGCTTTCAATCGTAGCTCAAAAGGTCTTGTATTATTTGTTCCTGTAATCCGAAGGGGGCGAGCTACTTATTTTGTAGGTACATATGAGCTACAGAACTTTAACAATGAAATGTTTACGTCAGGTAATAGCTAGGTTACGATCGCTGTACGACACAAAAAAGGTAATTTTTTAATTTTTTGTTGTTTTCACTACAAAAAAATAGCTTGCCCCATTACATTTTATGTTTATTTCAATCCTGTAAAAGCGATTTTAATTCCGTTCAGTATTTTTAAAGTTATTGTTCCAACTGCAAATGTCGGTATTCCATCATCGCCTTAAGAGAATGCTGAAAGATCGGAAAAATTTGCACGAGGTCGATAAAACAGATTCTTCAATGTCAATAGTATTTCTAAATGAACTTCTTACAATATCTTGTCTTACTCAAACGTGCATTGTCCTTATTTAACTTATTGCCATCTCTTGGAAAATCCGGCACTTACTGCTAGACGCTTTGTTTACCATTCCTATCAGCCCTAAGCCCCCGAATTACCATAAATTGCAATTCAGTGGATTTCTTTTTTTCTACGCTTTCAATTGTAGCTTAAAAGGCTTTGTATTATTCGTTCATGTAATTTGTGTTAGACGTAAGCATTTTGTATATATGATCAGCTACAGAACTTTTACACTAATGAAATGTTTACATCAGCTGTACGACCCAAAAAAATGTAATTTTATAATTTTTTTTCCGATTTTAGTACAAATTCGACCGTCTAACACCACAATTTCATGTTTATTTCAATCCTGTGAAAAGATTTTCAATTCCGTTCAGCCAATTCGAAGAAATTTACTAAACTGCAATGTGTCGGTATTTCCGACCTTTTAGCATTCTCTTATATAAGATGCATCCAAATTATCGAACCGAATTTTGAACCGCGAGCATTTCGCCGAGTATTTCATTCATTCATTGTTTTTTGCCAAACTGTGACAAATGCTCGCCAAAATATACAGCTCGATAATTTGGATGCATCTTTACTCTCTGTTTGAAGCGATCAAAAGTTTGGGTGCGAATTCGCATTCACACCTCAAATTACGTGTGTAAAATCGGGGAGTACGTGAAAAAGGATAATATACATTAATTATCTGATCAACTTAGCAGCTTCATTTTTATAAAATATAAGTATTTTTCAATCAAGATTTATTGTATATAAGTGATAAAAATAATTTTCTAAATTTTATGTAATACATATAAATTTTATAATATACGTAAATATAATTATGTAAATAATTCTGTTTATATTTTTAAATTATGCCTTTAAATCTTCACACATTAGTATTATAAAATAATTTTTCATGCATTTATAACGTGTTGCATTTATTTTCTCACTTCCAAAAAACTTCTCACACTATCGGGAAAAATATTTATATTTTATTCAATCAAAACTATTTTTTTTTAACTTAAAATACAACATTTCATTAACAAAATCTAGTAAGATTTGTGTGTCATTTCATTAAAAACTAAAAAATGGCAATTATTTATCGAAAAAGTAATTTAAAAACATGCAGTTTTAAAAAATAAAGTTTTTTTTGAAAATGTAATATTACCAATCAATTGGTAAAAAAATTTTACGTTAGAAAACACAACACGCACGCGCGCGCGCGCGCGTTTTATTTTAATTTCGCTTTCCAAAATTTAATATTATCAACCGATTGGTCAGAAAATTTTACATTAGAAAACACATCACGTTTTACTTTCATTTCATTTTTATTTTCAGAACATATAAAACATTAAAGACGCCTGGTGGAAATTTATCTCCTGCAGGTATTCTTTACAAGTGCTTAAAACGGAAGTGTTCTTTACGGATATATTATTTTACGTTATTACTATTTTCTTGTACAATCTAAACAATCGTATTTATAATGGTATAGTTAATTAACGTTATTATATTTCCTTACAGTTATTATATTTTCTACAGTTTGTACAGTTTACTTTTTCCATCTCAATTTTATAATACATAGTTGAGATATATTTCGTTTTAATTTTGTAGTTATCACTTTTTTCTCTCAATCCAATGTACATTTTAAAGAATTCTGAATTCTATATGTATATAATTGATGTTATATTTTTCATGAATAGCGAAATTTATTGATATAGACAGAATACTATATATGCAGCAGCAATTTCGAAGCATTAGAGATTTTTTAAATCCTTAATTCTTAAGATTCCAATGGTGAGTTGGCATAATATTTCGTTCCAGCTCCAATAATGTCGTGCTAAACTCAAAGTCTTCCCACTTATATATATTTTTTTTGTATTTTTAAAATTAAAAGTATTTTTTATGCTCATGTGATTCAGTATTCATATCATGTATATTAATATTTTGCTTTATATTAAGTCTCGTTATTGCATCGTAAAATATTTAACAAATTTTTGCCTAAATTTGATATGAAATTGAACTTAATAAAGGAAACTGTTTCCTTTCCTGTGAAAAAATCCTCATCCAGGTATAACATATATCATATATGTATTATTAAAATTTAAAACAATATAAATTATTTCTTAAATATATATTAATAATATTATCAAAATATCTAATATCTTTCCTTTTTATAAAAAAAGTTATAAGAAATCTAAAATTTTTATTGTAGAATTTTTCTATTTTCGTTTGGACCTGACGAAGCAAAATGTTAAATTTGTTACGAAGCGTAAAGAATTAAATATGATTAGATTTTTTAAATAAAATTAAAAAATCGAGATAAAATATTTAACATTCTGCCATTGATCTTCATCATTACGTGCTCAAAATCTTGAAATCGTTATTCAATTTTGGCGGTCTCTGTGAATTGGAACGTATTGATTGCGCGAGAAGTCTCCCTTTGCAAAGGGTGAGTCGAGCCCGTAATTAGGGTGATGATTTGCCGTGTCATTTTTCTCCTGTTACTCTGATGGTACAGTGTTATGACCGTGACAGAATTTGTCTCACAATCAGTGAAAGCAAGCAGCAGCAGCAACAGCAACGCAGGTATGAACCAGTTTCGAAGAAGGTGGTGGCAGTGGAGGGTGCGCTCCAATCATACAGACGATGACGTTCGAGAATCGCGAACGGATACGTGTGACATTTCGAAGACTAATCTCCAAGCAATGCTCGAAAATTCAATAAGGGTAAATAAATACGATAATAATAGGAGAGCAAAAACTGAGGTAGTTTTCACCCTCATGATGATTATCTTCATCGCATATTTATATTGGCGGAGAATTATTGAGATTATTGCGTATAAGTGCGTGCATATATTTTCCTATATACGTATAAAGGATGATTTCTCTTGTTAAGGATAAATATGTAAGTATATTGAAATTTATTGTTGTTTTACGGTGTATAGTATATGCCATAATTAAGGGCGCACATAAGATATATCACCGACACTGCTGTTGCCACACTCGCCACTGCCGCCACCGTCGTCGCCGCCGCTGCCGCCGCTGCCGTCGTTGCCGTCGTTGCCACCGCCGTCGCCGCCGTCGCTACTGCCGCCGCCCCATGCGTCGTCGTCGCACCACCGAGCGTTTCATTTGATATGTTGGGGTTGCGTTCGCCATCGTGATAGCCGTCGAATCGTGTTAATACGTGCCACGCACATTCCGTCATTCGTCGTGCTCTTGTGACTAGTAGGCGTGTCGGGGATCGTGACGACCGTGTGAGAGTGCGAATATCGTGCGAATAGTGCGAATACCGCATCTCGAGAGAGACAGACAGAAAGAAAAGAGAGAGAAAAAGGCTTTCGCGACGGGGTGAGTTCCTTCGGTAAAAGAGAGGCCTGTGCGGAGCGAGATCATGAAAATAAATCGAGGTCGTCTTTTGCGGTGGATGCATCGACTCCTGAAGAATGCACAAAGCATTACGGATAACTGTGATTCCGACAACTTATTCGAATAAATTCGATCTTTTTAAATTTTTTTTTCGAATTTTGATACATTGCATCGTGGTTTAAAATGCAAGAATCTATATTTTTTCCGTTAGTTATTATTTAGATATGTTGTAATTTTTTTGTAATTTTATTTCTATTTTCAGATTTTATTCTTTCTCATAATCCTGAAATATCTATAATACTTGCAAAATTTAATACTTTGGATATTTTAGATGAAATAATTTTTCAGAATTACGCAAAATTATTTTCTTACTGTGAAATATCTAGTCTTTTCTGAAAATCTTTTTTTTTAATTGTTGCGGAGTATCATAAGGGTGTGACAGTTTCGATCATATGGTATATTGACTCGAGATACAGCGTTAGGCGTGTCTGAAATTCTTGTAAAGATCGAGATTATTTTCTGAAGTGAAAGTAAAATATACAGACGCTGCATGCAAAAGTTTATTTTTTTACAAATTTTTTTTGAAAAATGTAATATTTGAGAGAGCGATATTTTTAATCCCAAGTTGTAAAATTTATGTTTATACGAATTATACACTTATAATTCATAAGTTTAATGGACAGATGATGAAAGTACGATGTCATACGAGAAGGTACGATGCCAATTTGATTCATTACAAATCTCATGACAAATTTGATGTATTAAACAATTTTTGAATCCTTTTCTAAATTTTAATTTTTGAGTTGATTACATTGGAATCTTTTTTATTCCAATTTATTTTAGAATTTTATATTTCTCTTTTATTTTTGTTCCTTGGTTTTACGAGTTAATCTTTTATTTGCGTTTTATAATGATTAATCATTTACAATTAATTAATTAATAAGAATATTTTAACATTTTTTTTCTTTCTTTTTGATTTTATGTAGTTTCTTTTTTTTGCTTTTATACATTCAGATATCCAGATTATATTTTTTAACTTTAAAACGAATCACTTCTACATTCTATTACTGCATTACGTTACAATTTTAATGTTATATTCATTGTTAAATTTAACATATGTATGTAATTGAATAAACTGTACTCACGAATCGTTTTTCAAAATGATAACATCAAATTTTTTTTTATTATTACTTAATATTTATTAAATTGGAATACAAACACACACACACACACACACACACACACACGCGCGCATATATATATATATATATTACTTACAATTAGTATTAGTTAAACTGAATGCATATACATTTATATATATTTTGTGAATTTGCATAGAAATAATCAAAAATTTTGATAATATACAAAAATTCTGATAATAATCATTTAATAATAAATATTTTGACAATTGTATTTACTAGGAATTCATATATCTCGTAAAAATTAGTAGATTTTTTGTATAAGTTAAAGGAATAATAGAAAAGATTTTTCCATATAATTCAGATATCTTATTGATAACTGAGAATCAATGTACTGAGTGAATGTAGATATTCGTTAATATTATTATTTGCTATGAAAAAAGTTTACTTTATATGAAATTGTTATAAATATTGTGACCAAAATAGTATTATAAATCTCTAACGAAGTATATTAATTGTAAAATGAACAATAACTACAATGCAAGAAGACTAGACTATTTTTCAAATCAACAAATTATATTATTTCAACATAATTTTAACGATTTTTTTTATTCGATGCGGGAGATAATAATGACATAATTGCTTCAAATATTGCGAGACATTTAAATAAGTCAGAAGTATTTGTGGATGTTTATTGAATATTCAACTAAATATTTTGCCAGATATTTGTGCTGTATAGGTTGCTCAATCTGTTAAAGAAAACCGGCATTTAACGTTGGAGATGCCGCTATTGACCATCTCGCTATCCTTTTCCGAGCGCATGGGCGCGGTTCTGATCCTATAATACTCTGTTCTACTTTCTAGCGTCTCCGTGCTGTTTTACATGCACTTCGCGTTTGTTGATTGTTCCCGTTTATCGAGATAGTGGAAACACCTCGGCGAGGTAGATTACCCTAAATGAGTATTGACAATTTTGTCATTTGTCAATTTGAAATTAATGAAATGAGAGACAACTTGCGAATTGACACTTTTTAAATCAAATATTTGAGAATTGTTGAAACTTTTAAAGAATAATACAAATTAATGAATAATTAGAATATAAATATAAATATAATAAATTTTTACTCAATTTTTAATCAAGTTCGAAAATATCGATATGTAATAATCGAATAAAATACTAAAATACTTTAACAGTTTCTATTTTGGTTGTAGCAAAAAGACTTCAAGTAATCAATGGCTATAATATAGAGTCAATTAGCCTTGATTCGAATATGTTATAAAAATGAGGAGTACCTATTAATTACATTATATTATCTTTTGTTGAATTGTATTACTTATGTTATGCTTGATGTATTATCGGCTGTTTTTACAGTTAATTTATAAATTGATAACTTGTATATAAATAGATCAAATTAATCTTTGTATATAATAGTGCTATTATATTAAAGAGGTTCTAGCGCTACTACTCTTAGCGGTTCTACTCTTTAGTCAATAAACAGTTTATTCTTAAAATTATGTAAAACGATTAAAATAATAATATTAAAACATTATTAGCAATACCTATTTCACTAATGTCATTATACATAATCATTATTAATTTTATGTTAGTAAATATTAAAAAAATGACAAAAAAGTTATAAGACTCATTTGACCTAAGTATCAATAGCAGGAAATAAAATATAACATTTATTTACTATTATATCTTAAAAAATAATAAATAAAATATAATCTCAATAAAAAATGTATAAATACATAACACATTTATCATAAATTTGTCGTATTTTTATTTATATATCAAATACATATGTTTTATAGTTTGTGTTTGACAACATGTCTATTTAACAAACATTTTTGTTTTTCTTTATTAACAAATATAAATTTCTTTCAAATTAGACGGTCAATTCAGATGAAACTTTAACCAAAACGAACTTAAATGTTTAGTTTAATAATTGTAAGTATAATAATTTTTTAATTTTTAAATAATTTTAAATTTCTGTCTTATATGCAAATGTTTCAAATTATCAGAAAATACGCTTACGAAATAAGGTTAATGCATGTACTTGTAATGTAAAATGTTATATATTTAGAATTAAATATCTACAAAACGATACGGTAAAAATCAATGAAATTTATTCTGGATATTGTGAATATATTATAATAAACTTTCGTATTATGTGTGTTATGAACTTGTCTTATATTTCATTAAACGCTGGAACCTCCTTAAATTATTTATTGCAGATAATTTTTTAAACTACAATATACAATAGAATATACATTGTATAATTGTGTGCGTGCGTGTGATTATATATGTACAAAATATATGTACATATTTGTATGTATATAATTTAAATAAAAATAATTACGTTAGATAAAATTAACAGAAAATAATACTGATATCATGAAAATGATATATACGAGTTATAAGGCATGAATGTTACAGTATCGCCGGCATTAGCATTATCCAATGTGTCCGATCAATGGCTAAAACTTTTTGAATATTGTTCAGGATCATGATCTTGACATATATCAAGGTCAAGGTCATTAAAAGTTGTTGCTCTTATTTTCATTCTTAAAAATTATTTTTATTTTTTGTAAAAGGAGGAACAACTTTCAATGATTATGACTTCGACAACATGTTTTAGCCATTGTTCGGACACTTTGGGTTATAGTAATATGGGCGATACTCTAACATTCAACTTTCGAGCCTTATAACTCGAAACGTGCATAATGGAAAACTATTTTATTGTGCGCAGTGGGAATTCGAAAAAGTGGCCAAAATTCAAGATTTCATTGGACTTTTCTGTAACTTGGTAAAAGATTTTCGATGTCGTTGAACGAATTTGATAAAACAAAAATTTAAAATTAAAAATGACGTACCAGATACTCCGCGCACGCCCTGAGATCATGCCGAAACATCCGAACATTCAATGAATTTCTTTATGAGATAAAAAAAGAGGAATATAAAGAATTTTTCTCTCGATTAAAAAATACGGCTCAAATGATAAAATCAGTACATACACGCGTACAATCGTGAAATCATAGCTAATCCGTGCTATTGGAACTAATGCGTTTATGCGTGGAAAATTACAGTATTTGCAAAATATCGCTGAAATAAGTTCAAAGTAGACATTATAATAAAGATGTTGACATCTTCAATTTTTTATTAGAAAATGAATTTTCGAGGAGCTGGAAAATAGCAATTTATACAAAATCGAAAAGAATAAAAATGGTGTCAAAATACTTAAGTTAGGTTAATTCTTCATATTGTTACTTTTTTCAAATCAAATACTAGTATAATAATATTAATATTACATGGAAGAAAAAAAATTCAAAAATTATAAGTTTAATTTTTTAACAATTATAATTATGTTAAGACTCGAATAACATTTCTATTTTCATGATGCTCCTGTAGGAACAGATATTTATTTACTTGCAAAAAATTTCTCTACAGCTATTTTAACTCATCTATTTTAAGATACTGTGATAATAAAGTGCGAATTTACATGTTGATTGTTGAAACTTTTTCGAGTTCCCTGGCCCACTATGTAGTATTTTGAAAAGTTCTCGAGACAAGCTACAAGAACATATAATACAATGAAAAATGGAGGGTTTCATTTAAGAAATTTAAAGTAATCTTTCCCTGACCTTGATAACGCCATTCAAGGTCAAATCAATGGTACCATTTGATGTTCCTCTTGAAGTCAGACTTTTGTCATAAGTATTTTTCAATGCCATGTCATATTCTCGAGATATTTTAGTGCATCACTTAAAATGACTCGTCCTGTATATGTATACATACATACGTACATACGTACATACGTACATACATACATATTGTATGTATATGTATATGTACATATTCCTTTCACACACATACATATATAAGCTCTTCCATATGCACTTCCATCCACTTAAGAACATGCGCGAAGCCTTATCTTCCTTATATCCTCGCCGTGGGCCTCGCTAGTGCCAAAAAAACACCAATGTTCCAATGAGCATAACTCTGTGAAAAAAAATCGTAGAGACCTCAACGACCTCGCATTCTTCTCGTCTCAAGAAGTCCTTTTAAATGAACCCTCACTCGATCCCATATGCCATTTAAGATTTTTAAATCCCTCCCCCGCACCCCTTGGAGGGTTGAAGTGAGTGTTTTCAAAGTTAAATGATAGATTACATTTTGTCATTATAGTCTTATAAATTTCAATCCAATATCTCGAACCGTTCAGAAATTATTTAAGTAGCCCCGAACTTTTGGCGGTCTCTGTATATTATACAAGGTGTCCGAAAAGTGTGGCAACCCATTAATATTTCAGAAACTAAGTGTTTTTGAGAAAAACGTTTTAGACAAAAGTTGTAGTGTTTAACTCTTTCAAGCATACATTTTTCCTTACCTACGATTGGCTTGAAAATTGGTACTCGGGAGTTTTCGAGGTTGCTGATTACGAATCTGAGGTCAAAATTTAGAAATTCAAAATGGCGGATTCAATATGGCGGACCCGAATTCGAAAAACGATGCAAATTTTATGAAAATGTATATCTGGGAATTTTCGGAGTTGCTGATTATGAATCCGTAATCAGATTCCCGAAATTCAAGATGGCGGATCCAATATGGCGGATCCGAATTTGAAAAACGATGCAAATTTTATGAAAATGTATATTTGGGGGTTCTCGGGTTCGCTGATTGCGAATCTGTAATCAAATTCCCGAAATTCAAAATAGCGGACCCAAATTCGAAACAATGCAAATTTTATGAAAATGTATATCTGGGGTTTCTCGGGGTTGCTGATTACGAACCAGTAATCAGATTCCCGAAATTCAAAATGGCGGATCCAATGTGGCGACTATAATCCGAAAAACAGTGTTAATCGAGTGTGTAAAATCGCTGAACCCCCAGATAAATGTTTTTATAAAATTTTGAACATTTTTTTAATTTGGGTTCGCCATATTGGATTTTAGAAATCTGGTCACGGATTCGTAATCAGCGACTCCGAGAACCCCCAGATATACATTTTCATAAAATTTGCATTGTTTTTCGTATTTCGGGTCCGCTATATTGGATCCGCCATTTTGAATTTTAGAAATCTGGCCACGGATTCGTAATCAGCGACTCCGAGAACTTCCAAATATACAGTTTCATAAAATTTTCATTGTTTTTCGAATTCGGGTCCGCCATATTGGATCCGCCATTTTGAATTTTAGAAATCTGGCCACGTAATCAGCGACCCCAAAAACCCTTGAGGGAAGATCTTTGCGTGGAAACTCTGAGAACTTTCGGAGATAATGAATTTCTTTAGAAAAATGGCTATTTTTTAATGTTTGTTTATTTGTATAAACAAAATCACCTATGATTTCGAATTATTGCACATCAATTCTTATTCTTGAATGTATAACTGATACCAAACCACAAAAAAGGTTCGAAAATTGAGTGAAAACAGATCGGAAGAGCACACGTCTGAACTCCAGTCA
>NW_012026784.1:3577031-3579634 GCF_000956235.1 Wasmannia auropunctata
GATCTCAATTCTTATTCTTGAATGTATAACTGATACCAAACCACAAAAAAGGTTCGAAAATTGAGTGAAAACTACCCCAGCTATTGAGAAAATGGTTATGGAAAAGGTGGCATTTCACAATGGAACTGTGCTTGAAAGGGTTAAAAGAATTTATTTAATGACATTATCAGTTTGACCTTGGGTGGCGTCATCAAGGTCTTATCAATTTTTTTAAACAGAACACTTTATTTTTGGTTCCAGAGCTTAATAGCTGGTGTCAAGAGCTTTCCGCTATAATGCTATAAAAAGCTATAATAAAGTATTTTTTGATTAAGTAAATGTCGAGTTATGAAGCTTGAAATTTACAGTACCGCCGGCATTAGCATTGTCCAAATACTGGCTAAAACCTTTTGCCAGTGTTTGGACACCTTGGATAATGCTAATACCGACGGTACTGCAATTAACTTTCAAGCTTTATAATTCGAGATTTACTCAACAAAAAAATATTTTATTCAAGTGTTTGGAAGTCTTTGACACCAGCTATTATTATTGACTCTGGAATAAAAAAATAGGTATTCCAATTAAAAAAATTAATGTGACCTTTACCTGACCTTGGTGACGTCGTCCAAGGTCAAACGGATAAAATTATTAAATAGATTTTTTTAAGCCCTACAACTTTTGTTTAAAACATTTTTTTCAAAAACACTTAATTTTCGAAATATTAAGTTGCCATTCTTTTCAGATACCCTGTATGTATACAGGGTGATTCAGAATAAGTATAGTGTTCTTAAACATACGTATTCCTGACCGGATTCTGAGACGATTTTTTCTTTGGCAAAAATTTGTGCGGAGCTTAGTTTTCAAATTATAAAGAGAAATAGTTAGCGTGTCACGGGACGAATACGGAATGTAGGCAGGGTCGGCGCGTCTCACCGTTATACGCGGGTGTTTACGCGAGGTGTCCGCTGTGATCAGCTGACGCACGCATGCACACATTTGAACTCTCTTTATGTTACTCGCTTAGGCTGCCTTTCTGTCTGTTATTTGTCTGTGACTCTTTTATTATCAAATAGTAAATGATAAATTGCTTTTGTGAACCGCCGCAATTATTGATGAGTAAAATAATATAACAATAATACAATAAAAAATAAAAGATGTATTTTAAATATAAAAGATATTTTAATTATAAAAGGTATTTTAATTATAAAAGATGTTGAATAATTTTACGTGTAAATCGCAAACGTTTCGACTCTAAGTTTTGCGAAACCTTTGTGTTTTACATGTAAAATTATTCAACAAGTACATCTTTTACTTTATTGTATAACTGTTGTATTATCTCATACAATAACTACCGCGGTAACGAAGGCAATTTATTATTTATTATTTGATTTATTTTTGTAGTTAATTTTGCAATTAATTTTTTATTATGCTAGTTTAACTTAAAAATGAAATGTAATGAAATAATTTTTTGCTATTTTTTAAAACACAAATTTATTGTAATAAACTTTCATTAAATATTAAATTTAACTCAGATATCAGAGCAGTTGAATATTATTTTTAAGTTAAAAACTAGCATGTCTAAAATAAGTGACAGAGAATGAGAGAGAGAGAGAGAAAGAAAGAGAGAGAGCGTGTCCGAACACGTTCGAACGTGTTTCGATGCGTATACTCACGCAGTAACCTGCACAGCGATCACCTAATCGTATTTTTAAATTAAAACTAGCATAATAAAAAAATAATTCCAAATTTAACAACTACAAGAATAAATTAAATAGTAAATAATAAATTGCCTTCGTTACCGCAGTAGTTATTGTGTAAGATAATACAATAGTTATACAATGAAGCAAAAGATGTATTTGTTGAATAATTTTACGTGGAAGTCGCAATCGTTTCGCAAAACTGAGAGTCGAAACGTTTGCGATTTACACGTAAAATTATTCAACAAGTACATCTTTTACTTTATTGTATCATTGTTGTATTATTTCACTTACCAATAACTGCGGCGGCTCACAGAGGCAATTTATTATTTACTATTTGATAATAAAAAAAGTCACAGACAAAAAGGCAGATTGAGTGAGTAATATAAAGAGAGTTCAAATATGTGCATGCGTGCGTCAGCTGATCACAGCAAGCGCCTCGCGTAAATGCCCGCGTGTAACGGTGAGTCGCGCCGGCCCTGCCTACCTCCCGTATTTGCCCCGTGATACGCTAACTATTTCTCTTTATAACTTGAACACTAAGCTGCGTACCAATTTTTGCGAAAGAAAAAATTGTCTCAGAATACGTCAGAAATACATATGTTTAAGGACACTATACTTATTCTGAATCACCCTGTATATGGGGCATTCTATCCCAAGTGTGCCTCCCGTGAACTTTTGGATTTTTGATTTGGCTGAAATTTTTATATATTACAGTATCTATCGGAAGAAGCTACCACGATTTTTAAAAATTTTTTTATTAACATAATTATGAGATATGAATTTTTTTCAAAATTGGCAGTTTTAATTTTTAAATGCCTATATCTTTGCGAAAAATAATGCAAATGAAAAGTTTTTTTAAAATTGTTTTTTTCTCTATTTTTCAAAAAATATGTTAAAAAATTTTCAAAAATTGTTTTTAATTTT
>NW_012026784.1:3581374-3582677 GCF_000956235.1 Wasmannia auropunctata
GTCTTATGTCCTTTCACTGGCAGATTCTAGAGAGCATTCTAAGACGAAAACTCTTATACAACAATGTTGAGGCTATAATACTTTTCAAATTATAAACGATTAAAGTTATCCTATTACGGCGTCTGAAATTCGCGCGCTCAGACATGGTACATTGCGCGCGCGATTGCGGGGTGCCCTTGTCCATTGATTCACATTTAAATATTGACATAATTGATGCGCTTATCGCAAAAATATCTAATTATCGAAATTGAGTTTTTTATTTGAAAACATTAATGATTTTATAAGTTAATAACGCTTTAAGTTTAAAAATCGAATTTTGACAGTTAGGTTACTTTTGCTGTAGGTGTCTCAATTTTTCATACAATGACAAAGAAATCGTTTTTAAACTTTGTCTCGATTATTTTTAACATCAGTATAATATTACAAAATGTCAATGATATAAAAGTAAGATAAGAGAAATGGTATTAATTTTAAAAATAATGAAATTTAAGGAAAAGATAAGAGAAATGGTATTAATTTTAAAAATAATGAGATTTACAGGAATTGTTCGAAGTGGCCACCATCGCACTCAATACACAATTGGGCGCGTCGAAGAAGATTTGTTGTAGTGCTAATAATCATATTAGGCGTTATAGTGGCAATGGTTTCTATTATTTTGTCTTCTAATTCTTTGAGATCACCAATCGGTTCCTGGTAAATATTGTTTTAAGTGATCCCATAAAAAAAAGTCCATAGGATTTAGATCCGGTGATCGGGCAGGCCAATTTCTAGGACCACCGTGTCCAATCCATTTATGCAAAAATTTATCGTTTAGCGTCTGCTGAACAATACGCGATATGATTATCAGCGCTTCAACAAATCTTCTTCGACGCGCCCAATTGTGTATTGAGTGCGATGGTGGCCACTTCAAACAATTCCTCAATCTAAATCTCATTATTTTTAAAATTAATACCATTTCTCTTATCTTACTTTTATAATTTGTAAAGTATTATAGCCTCGACATTTTTGTATAAGAGTTTTTGTCTTAGAATGCTCTCTAGAATCTGCTAGTGAAAAGACATACGACTTTTCTGGGACACCCTGTATAAACATAATTGACTGAGGAGAAAATTTGACCGAACCTGCTTTTTCGCGATCAATGTCAGACGATGAAATTCGAGGATTCATGTTCGCAGATACTGCAATTAAAGATTTGGAAATACTCTGTTATATACAAGCAACGGAGCGTCACATTAAAAAACCGACACAGCACATCGTATGTCAACCAAGCAAACGCAAAGGAATGGCATTTACTATGATCGAA
>NW_012026784.1:3582727-3584043 GCF_000956235.1 Wasmannia auropunctata
GTGTGCTCTTCCGAGCTTTAAGTAAAATGTCATCAATTTTTGAAAGTATTTAATTAAAAAAAAAATTGTCATAAAAACTTTGATTAATTTATTAATTTTTAAAACTAGTTTGAGCGTGGGAAAGCTTTTTCTTCTATTTTTTTCGAATTAAAAAAAATCTTTTACGCAATAAAATAATATGAAATCATGAATTTGTCATGACCTACAATTTTTAGATTATTCTCAATGTAATAAATAACTTTGATATTTTTATAATTTTCTTTTGAAAAATTGGGAATTTTTAGTTTATAATTAATTTTTTATAATTAAAAAACCAATAAATATTTTTGTTGAAAAAGTATCAAAATTTATTTTCTTGAACATATTTGTTTCAGATTATGACAAAATTAAGATTTCATATTATTTTATTGCATAAAAAATGCAAAATTGAAAAACATTTTTTTTAATTTCGAAAAAAAAAAATAAAAGAAAGTTTCCTCACGATCAAACTAGTTTTAAAAATTATTATATTACGATAAAATTATACATATATTATTATATATTATATTATTATTGTATGTTATTATATATTATTATATATTATTATATATTATTATATGTTATTATATCTTATATAGTATTTACTATATTATATATTACGTTTAAACATGTTGAAACGTTCAAGAAAATAAATTTTGATACTTTCTTGACGAAAAATATTTATTGGTTTTTAATTATTAAAAATTAATTATAAACTAAAAATTCTCAATTTCTCAGAAAAAATTATAGAAATAAGTAAGTTATTTATTACATTGAGAATAAACTAAAAATTGTAGGTCATGACAAAATCCTGATTTTATGTTATTTTAGGGGAGACCGGGGACAAAGTAACATTTTGAATTTAAAGTCTTATAACAGTTAAATTATAATATTTACATTTAAAAAAACCTATATTTTTAGATGTAGAATTTATTTAAGTACAAAATTTTCTTGTGTTCATTCTTGTAATGTAACTAGGAAAATGTTATTACTGTTTAAACACTGAGGAATACTGTTACAACTGTCTTCAGCCCCTCCAGGAACAGTTGTAACAGTAGGGGGAGACGATTGCATTATACGAGTATTATTTATAGGTAAACACTAGGGTGGAGCGATTTCTTATCCCTTGTTGTGCTTGTATTTTTTTCGGAAAAGGCATAAAAAATGATGAATTTTGGTTACAAGCGGAAATTTTTAAATAAATATTTACCCCTAAAAAATAAAAACATCGTTTTTTTCATTTTAATTTTATTTCAATTAATTATCGGTTTATTATGGTACATAACAATTGTTTCATA
>NW_012026784.1:3585015-3585708 GCF_000956235.1 Wasmannia auropunctata
TATTTTTCACAAAGTTATAGGCATTTAAAAATTGGAACTGCGAATTTTGAAAAAAATTCATATCTCATGACTATGTTAATAAAAAAATTTGAAAAAATCATGGTAACTTCTTCCGATGGGTACTATGATATATAAAAATTTCAGCCAAATCAAAAATTCAAAAGTTCATGGGTGGCACACTTGAGATAGAATGTCCCATGTACAGTGAGGGACAAAAGTTCTGGAACGGCTAATTATATTAGAAAGTATTTGTTTTATGGAAAAATGTTAAACAAAAATTGTAGAGTTTGAAAAAGTCTATTAGCTGGTAATATTTATTTGAGCATTGGTTGATCTTAAAAGCCAACATAAAAATCTTAAATGGAAATCCTTATTTTTTGTTACATATTCTTGTAGCTGAGTCTTGTCGAGAGCTTTTTAAAACACTATGATGAAGCTATTTTTCATTAAGTACTTTTTGAATTATAAGATTTAAAAGTTACAGGCTGCATTCCGTAATCACGCTTTTGGTGACTTACAACGTTCGCGGAATCATTTTATCCTTGTTTATCAAATGTTAAATGTTAAATGTTAGGATGCTGAAAGGTCGGAAATTACCGACATTTGCATTCTAAGTAATAACTCCGAAACGACTGAACGGATTTGAAAACGCTTTTACAAGATTGAAATTGAGATAAAATGTAAACGCGCGAA
>NW_012026784.1:3585728-3593342 GCF_000956235.1 Wasmannia auropunctata
GAGCAACGATTGGAAGCGTAGAAAAACAATTATTACTTAGAATGCAATTTGTGGTAATTCGTACGCTCGGCTAAAGTAAAGACAGCAAAAATTGCGTCTGGCAGTAAGTGCCGGATTTTCCAAGAGATGGCACTTCAATAAGATAAGGACATTCCACGTGTTTGAGTGAGACCAGAAGATATTGTAAGAAGTTCATTTAGAGATACTACTGACACTGAAGAGTCTGCTTTATCGACCTTGTACAAATTTGGCCGACCTTTCAGCATCTTCTTAAGCGTTAAAACGGAGCGTAGCCGCATATTGTTATTAGCATTATCCATGCAAAGTGTATTACAAGGAGGTTATTCATTCGAATTACACCTCGTGTGTGGATATGTCACAGCAAAGATAAAGATCCCATAGTTTTGTTACTCTTGTACCATTTTTTTATTCCAAATGTCAGCGATATTATAATTTTCAAGTCTTATAACTCGAAAAGTATTTAACAGAAAATAACTTTATCATAGTGTTTTGAAAAGCTCTCGACTTCATCTACAAGAATATACGAGAACAAGGTGAAAAGTTCTCGTCCTGACATAAAAATGGCATCAAATAGCTATGATTTTTCTTAAGTTTGATCTTTCAGAGGCCTACCGAAAAAGTTTTAGACAAATGCGATTAGTAGTTTGTCTCTTATGTCGAGTAAAGCAAGTTTTGGTATTTCTCGAAAAATGGATAAAATCGAATATCTGCAATTGCAGTCGCAAAACTTCAAAATCACTAGGAGGGGGGGTTAAATTTGATATTTTTAAGATGTCATAAACTAATCACACAGCCATATTTTAAGACATTTAAAAGTCTTAAAATAAGAGTAAACTAGCTAAAAACTAAAGATTGAATACACATACGAAAATTTTGTCATAAAAAATTTAAAATAGAAAAAGTAACGATAAAAGTAATTGTATAATTCGTTACCATTACCGAAAAAATGTAACTACGTTTTACTGTTACAGTTACCAAAAAATAAACTAACGCTGTTACCAATCCGTTACAAAAAAAAGTAACGATAACGGCATTACAAGTAATGAGTTACTTCCAATCTTTGAATTTTGATATCAGTGTTATTATTTTTTGTTAACTTTATACATTTGGCATACTTAGATTTTTATTTAAATTATATAAATTAATATATACTTACGTTTTCATCAAATTATTGCATCACAAACATTGTTGTAAAACTTTTGTAATTTCTAAGCTATACTTATTAAATGGTTCATGCATGAGGTTCTGGTTACATCGATATTTCGTTACATAGTGTGAAATCGTTTTTATCGCAAGCAGATGATTCTATTTTTCAAATTTTTCATGCTTGTACAAATGAAAAAATCTCGATAGTTATTCCACCATAATTATCCATTTATAATTAACTTTTCTTGATAATATAACTTGTGTGGATACTCGTTTGGATTGTGATATCATGTTGCAATATATGTTTGCAATATATAGATCGACATTAATTGATTAAATTGATATTTACTCGTGCAACGCAAATTTATGGACACTATAGTTGATTACCGCAAAAAATAGTGATTTTATTATTGCTCGATTAGCAAGCTCTCTTCGTTCTCAGATATAAAATATGTGATATATTACTAGAAGCATTATAAACCGTGAAATGATCGTGATTAATGAGACAGTATATATTTCACATTTCAAACAATAAATTTTATATATAATACATCATAGTTAACAATATGTAAAATATAATCTAATTTAAAATATAGTCTAATGTAAAATATAAACTAATTTAAAAAATTACATATATTGTAAAATTATATAAATAATTATTGATACTATGTATGTAATTATCGTGTTAAAAAATATTCGCCGACATTTGCGAACATATGTATAAATTTATAATACATATACATATAAGTGTTAGTGAATATTTTTTGTATATGTTTGCTCATGTACATACACGAGCGCGCATACATTTATACAATTCTAATAATTAAGACAATGGAATTGTATATTGCAGATGATCTTTTGGATCAGTTTTCCTCGTTTTTCCTGTATTCGGAACAGACACTGACGATATGGTAAAGACATTTGACAAAGTGTTATATTATTTGTGTTAAGAATTATAATATAAGCAATAATGTGTGAAAAAAAATAGCCAAGACGAGCAAAAAAAGGATGTTGAATAAGAATAAATAATCTTTTTAAATGAAATTAGAAGAAAAAAATGACAAAAACATTTCTCTCTCTTTCTCTCTCTTTTGAATATATTTAATCTTCGTCAGTTTAAAAGAGTATGTAATAATAATATAAATAAATAATAATATAGAATGAAGGGGACATTACTTCGTAATTATAACTGAACACGTAGAAGATACAATTCTATCAAAAAATCCAAATTTAAAATAACCAAAATAAAATAAGAGGTATGTTAAAACCTAAACGCAATAAATAATAATTAATAATAATAAATATTCAACGTCAAACAGTAGAAGCAAGAATTACATAGGTCAATAATATAAAACATGGTGATGACAATTTGTCGATTCGAGCTTGATTTTTTATTTTTTATTATTTTATTTTAATATTTTTTCTTTATACGTTTTTATAGCATCTTAATTTATTTCTTAATTTTATAACTTTATCTTTTTTTTTTTTATTTATCTAGATTTGATTTTAATTAATTTAAGATTTGATTCCACATTTTAATATATTTTTGGATTTTTGACTTCTTGAGACTTGAGATTGAACAAGATTCTCGCTTTATTATCATCATGTTTTATATCATTGATCTATATCTATGTGCTTTCTAAATTTTTAAAAGTAAAATCCGAAGGAGTGAAAACTTCACTCGGTAGTGAAAATTGATTGCCTCTCGGAATACATTGAAATTTCACTTTTTGGAAGAAATTATTTACTCTTTATTTGGATTTATTCTTCAACTCTAAAAAAGTTTCATGTTTCACTCTATAATAGAGGATTTTAATATTCTAATTTCATGATGTTACGATTTTTACATTCGACGCTTCTGACAAGAGGCAAAGGACTTGAAAGAGAAAAGAAAGCGAGAATTTTATTAGAGAAAAAATTATTGATTCTTATAACGCAACACCTTTTTTACTCATTTTGGCCGTTTTCTTTCCTTTATTGCTTTGCAATTAACAAGTCTTGCTTTTCCTTTATTATAATATAAATCTATGGATGTTAATAGTAAATGAGTAGTATATATATGAATAATTATTCTCAGGATGCAATATGGCTTCAGTACGTTGGCATGCCTTTGGGAACAGTTTTCTTTCACCAGTCATCGTGTTACTCTTGCTACTGTGTCCACGCAATTCAACAGGTCAGTAAGAAACATGTGGAACAAATTAAAACGTTTCACACGTTCAGTAAAAATTGACAACTTTTTATATATAACTTTAATATATACAATAACTTAAGGCGATGCTGGAATACCGACATTTGCAGTTGGAACGATAACTTCGAAAATACTGAATGGAATTAAAATTGCTTTTACAGGATTGAAATAAACATAAAATGTAAGGTGGCAAGCTATTTTTTTATAGTAAAAACGACAAAAACTTAAAAAATTACCTTTTTATAAATCGTACAGCTATCGTAACCTATCACCTGACGTAAACATTTCATTGGTATAAAAGTTCTGTAGTTCATATGTACAAAATAAGTAGCTTGCCCTCTTCGGATTACAGGAACAATTAATACAAGACCTTTTGAGCTACGATTAAAAGCGTAGAAAAAGATTTATCGTTCCAACTGCAATTTATGGTAATTCGCACGCTTAGCTAAGGTAAAGACAGTAAAAATTGCATCTAGCAGTAAATGTCGGATTTTGTAACAGATGGCACTTCAATAAGTTAGATAAAGACATGCATGTGAGACAAAAGATATTGTATGAAGTTTATTTAGAGATACCACTGACACCGAAGAGTCTGTTTTATTGACCTCGTGCAAATTTTTTTGACCTTCCGGCATCGCCTTAATATATACCTAACTTTACATATATAATATTAATTATAAAATCTGTGCGATATATAGTATGCATAGAATAGGTATAGCATTTTTTAGAAATTTTCTTGGTGCTTGGAATAATTTTATAAAAGTTAAGTTATATTCTAAAAAATTAACTGCGAGTATTAATTAATTTCCATTTAAATTTGACATATTTATCATTTGTAATAATAAAATATTTTATTATTTTTTTAAATAACGTAATATGAATAATAATAACATGTATTAGAGTATTTCATTCTAATAATCATGTTATTATTATTCATATTACGTTATTTTAAAAAAAAACGCGCGCGCGCGCGCGCGCGTGTGTGTGTGTGTGTGTGTGTGTGTGTGTGTGTGCGTGCGCGCGCGCGCGCGCGTGCGTGCAGGGTCGAATAATATGTATGTACAGTCATGGACACGTCGGTTGCAACACTTTCTTTTTTATAGGTTTCAAAACGTGTTAATATTTTGCAAATGCGGACCACGATCGGTGTTATACTGTCTCTAGAGAACTCTACTAAAGACTCTACTACTCTACTAAAGATAGAAGACTACTCTACTAAAGATAGTACATCGTGGTTCGCATTTGCAAAATATAAGTTATCTATAAAATATATATTATGTATATTAAATATATACAAGGTTGGGAAGTAACTCGTTACTTGTAACGAAGTTACAGTTACAGTTACTTTTTTTCAATAACTGTAACTTAACTTCATTACTTTCTTTCCATGTGTAACTGTAACTTAACTTAGTTAGATTTTTTAAGTAACTAGTAACTAATTTAATAGTTACTTTTACAGTTACTTTATATATGTCAAATCGTCACTTTCATGGATCAAAATTATGGAACTCTTTCGCTCAATCACCTAATCGTAATGTTGATTGTAATTATATGAAATATTTAAAATGCTCATATTTAAATACGCGCATTACTTTTTTTTTAAAATAAAATTATATAATATATAAATGTAAACTACTCTCTTTTTTATAATGTCACGTCTTTTTTTTATAATGCTAATGTTGCTTTATTAAAAGTAACTGAAAAGTAATGATTCGTTACTTTTTGAGTAACTGTAACTGTAACATGTTACTTTTTGGAGTCGGTAACTTGTAACGGTAACTAGTTACTTTTTGAGAAACAAAAACTGTAACTGTAACTAGTTATTTTTACAAAGTAATTTTCCCAACCTTGAATATATATTAGAAACCTATAAAAAAAATGTGTTGCAACCAATGTATGACTGTACAAGCGAGCACGATGTGATTCCTTATGGAAAAATAAGAAAAAAATGTAGAATAAAATTTTTTTAAATTTTCGGGCTTACAATTAGTTTTCGAGAAAATTGAGTTTAAAAATCTGCTGCGTACACATACTGTTACAACTAAGGTACAGTTTGTCGAGCAACGTATAATGGCGTATCGTGCTTAAACAACACTTTGTAAGTGTGTAACAAAACTCTATTGTGCTGAACAATTAGTTTTTGTTCAAATATCACGACAACGAATTACATGAACAGGGAGTGTGTCGATATAATCCGGGCTTTTGGAAACCTGTAATGGTAATTTATCCGCTATTGCTCATTATCGAAAAGAGCGAAATTCTAATCAGCGTGTTCTCGTTCCAAAAACAATTCAAAGAGTGAAGCGAAGTCTTTTAAAGTATAGATCTTTTGCACCGTAGCAATTCTGTAATTAATAGAATAAAATTTTGTTTAGTACAAATTTTCTGTGTTTTTCCTTGAACTTAGTAGCTTTTAAATGGCGTGTAGATATTATTAACATTATTTATAAATACAATTATACGCGTTATACGTCGCCCAACAAACCGTACTTTCGTTGTAACAGCATGTATATGTAAGGAATTTTCAAACCCGATTTTTTTGAAAACTAAGCCGAAAACAAAATAAATTTTATTCTATGTATATTTTTGCAATTGAGCAAAGCCTGTTAAAATGGTTTATTAGTGGACGTGGCCCGGTTTTATGTGCAAAATTAACACTGTCCATCCATTGATCCAATATCAGCCATTATTATTTTATTGCGGACTTAATCCGGTTCCAAGTGGGCAATGTCGATTTGGCATTGCCAAATCTCCGTGGGCAGAGTCAGTGCGTTACGAAGTGACGCAGGAGGTTATGGTAGACGCTACTTGTAGTATTCGTTACATACATAATGTTAATAATCCAGTAAACAATTTGGTAATAAATTGTCGCCAAATTAACAAATTCACGCAAAATTTGTCGACAAATTCTACGCCATCTGTCCGCTCATGATTTGTCAGCAAACCTTGGCCGACAAAACCTGACGCCAAATATCAAGTAAACCTTGTCGTATCCGATGAGAACAGGTACGAGGAATCGATGTTCATATCATGTCGATTATCCAGATGAAGTCCACGTTTATACCAATTGAGTGAATTATCCACTCAAAAATGTTACTAGAATTCACGTGGAAATCCAATCGACATTTTGAATCGATTTTTCTAAGAATTTTTTCAAAATATCCACACAAATACACTGAGAAAAAAGATTTTAATAAAAAAAAGAAATTTTTATTTTATTTTATGATTACATTTTATTTTATTATTATTTTTAGAGCTTAATTTGTGTTCAACTATTTCGCATTTTTTTATTTTATTAATTTTACGATTTATACGCAGGTTTACAATTTTTGAAAATACATCTGAGATTTGAACCTAAGAACATCAGACTTATACGCTGACGCTTTGTTTGAGTATAGTTTTATTTGTGGGGGATAATACAGTAATAGTTTTACAACGTTGAGAAAAAAACTATATAATAAAATATTTTTAAAAGCTCTCGAAATAAGCTACAAGAATATGCAACGAAAAATGGGGGCTTCCATTGCGCCAAGTATTTTGATATAAAAATTATTTTATTAAGATTTAGTTTTTTCATTTTGTAGTGTACAAACATGCTAATTGGGTTGTAAATTAATCATTTTATGGGAGTATAATTTGACGCCAATTATTGACAACAAATATTTTATACAAACGATATACATATCACTTAGGTTGAATAAGATAATTTTTATTTAACTTAATGCCATTTACTGATATCAAATCTTTTATACAAGTAATAGTAATTGATTAATAAGACACCGTACATAATTTTTATTTAACTTGACGCCATTTACAGATATCAAATCTTTTATAAAAATAATAGTAATTGATTAATAAGACACCGTACATAATTTTTATTTAACTTGACGTCATTTATTGATATCAAGTTATTTATACAGGTAATAGCAATACAGGGTGTCCCAGAACTGGCGTACCGCCAGAAACCAGCGTATTCTCCGTGAAATTCTAAGACGAAAAGTTCTTTACCAAAACGCGATCCGATGAATAGAATTTGAAAGGTAAGCTATTGAAGTTCACGAATGGGCGCGCGCAGAATTCGTGTGGTCAGGCACGTCCGAGACTGGCGCGAGGCACTTCAGACACTTGCTCGTGTCATAACGTATTTCTTATTACTCTGCTTTGCATTTAATTTAATTAATTAGTCAAAAATGTTTAAAATACATGATGAATTTGTTATAATAGTTTAAAAATTATTTAAAACATGTGCAAATTAT
>NW_012026784.1:3593876-3595015 GCF_000956235.1 Wasmannia auropunctata
TGCACGCACGCACGCACGCACGCACGCACGCACGCACGCACGCACGCACGCACGCACGCACGCACGCACGCACGCACAAAACCTTACCTTTTAAAGATTTGTCGACTTCTGTAGCTTTTCGAAAAAGATAGATGAATTCTCATTTCGATGTGATTTCCACGTAATGAGTGTTTATTTTATTAAATTTTCGTTTTAATGTAAACGTCACAAGTTATCCACTGACTGACACAGATTAAATAATTAATTAGTTAATTCTTTTTTTTACAAACCGTGTCACTTCAACATTTTACACTCGATTCACATACAAATTATTCATTTGAAGAAATCACAAGAAATCTATTAATGTATCTACTAATTAATATCCGTTACGTACTTTACAATCACTGTCGATTAATTAATTATCCGTCCACTGAAAAATCACTCAAAGAAAGAAACACACGACCCGTTCACTCGATGATAGCAAGCAATCGATTTGTAATAATGATTTTAATATCAAATTTATTACTTAATTATTATTAATCCGTGTCGATTAATTATTTGTCGACTGAAAAATCACTTGAAGAAAGAAACACGCGACAATTTACTGACACACGAGGCGTTTACTCGACAATAGCAAGCAATCAACTGACTTTAATACCGAATGTATTAAGTAGCTAATAATTATCAATCAATGTCGATTTATCACGGGTCAACACAAAATTTGACTTTGACATTAAAGTATGAAATTTCGATAAATTAGATCATAGATGAACGAAAAAAAATTATATGGCCTGAAAAAGTTTGCTTTTGTATCCAGGAGAACGTTTGAACAATATTTTTAAAAATTTGTGATTTTAATCTTTATTTTATAATAAAACGATACAAATATAAATGTACATTATTTTTATTAATTTTTATTATCAAATTAGCTTACAAAAAAGTGGAAAATAATTCAAAAATGCACGGTATTACTTTTTCTTTTATGTTCATAAGTACTTTCCCTCAATAAACCCCAAATATAGTCTCCCATCATATTTTCATTGTATTGGCCTTGATAACGTTGTTCGAAGTTCATGATATCTTGATGGAAACGTTCTCCTTGCTCTTCTGAATAAGCCCCCATGTTATTTATCTAAATTTATCTAAATGAGCATGCAGCA
>NW_012026784.1:3596136-3598434 GCF_000956235.1 Wasmannia auropunctata
CCATAAAAGTATAATTTTCAGAGACATCACTGAAATCTCTAATTTCAGCGAAATTCAATAACTTTCAGATACTTTGTAAATGATTTTCGGAGATATTGCTGAAAGTCTTTGAATTTCCTTGAAAAAGGCTCTGAACTTACTAAAAATTCCTGAAAAATGTTTTTCAGGCATTTACTGCAAAATTTTCAGACAAATTCAGAAAAATTTTTTCACCAGGGAATGAGAATTCATCTATCTTTTTCGAGAAGCTACAGAAGTTGACAAATCTTTAAAAGGTAAAATTTTGTGCGTGCGTGCGTGCGTGCGTGCGTACGTACGTGCGTGCGTGCGTGTGTGTGAAAAAGAGAGAGAGAGAAAATGTAAACGCATGTTTATGCGCGCGTGTATAGTCAGCTGATCGTCGCGAGGGTCTCGCGTACCGCCTGCCGTCGGACAGTAAGTTGCGCCGTCCCTGTCTACCTTCCGTACGCGGCCCGTAATTTGTTAACTATTTCTCTTTATAACTTGAAAACTAAGCTCCGCACAAATTTTTGCCAAAGGAAAAATCATCTCAAAATGTGGTCAGAAATACGTATGTTTAAGGACAATATACTTATTCTGAATCACCCTGTATATCACTCAAGTAAAGTTAGTTAACATCAATGTACAAAGAAAGATACTATTTAGGTTTTATCTTTTAAAATATTATATTTAATTTGCAAACAAGTTTTTTTTTTCAAGGAGCGCGCTTACCCTCGACACCCTTTTTTTACTTTTTTTTAAAAGTCAATTTTGTATCGATATCACGCATTTTGTAGTGTTATAACATATCTCGGATTAATGCCTATTCGGGGAGGATGTGTTTTACTCTATGAGTATTGCTCCGTCGCATATTATCCCATTCTCGTGCTTTTTTTACTGAGCTCATAACAGAAATTGTGTAATAGAAAGATATAGATAAAGGAGGCAATGTAGATGGTCTGGCCTTTCATCTTTCTACTAAAAGAATTATAATTATAGTGTAATATCCTGGGAAAAAAAGTTCCATATAGATAGATAGATAGATAAGTTTATTGCCCCTTAGGGTTACAATTTTTACATATTACATATTACACACAGCATTATTTTACAACTTTTTTTATACTTCTACTTTCCACACTCTCCTTATCTCGCTCGCTGCCCGCTTATCTGCTACTGCCTTAAAACGCAATATACTACCATTGCACAAAGAAACATAAAATAAGCAACCAAAAAAGAAAAACAAAAAAACGCAACATCCGCAAAAAACAAAAAACGCTAAAACCATTTTTGCAATTTCTCTCCGCTCGCCGCTCTACCTTCCCTATCTCGCCTACACGCACACACGCCTCGTGACCTCCGCTTCCGTTGTATTTCTTTACCATATTTCCTCCCCTCCTTAATTCCATTCCATTTTGCTTATAAGTTAATCAGTAGTTGGCGAATTCATTCACATCCTTTCTCTCTCTTACTCACTCACTCCCTCATTTACATTTCTCTCCCTTTCTCTTTCCACTCTCTCTTCCATCCTCTTTCTCTCTTTTCACTTCTCTCATCCAGTTCTCTCCCTCTCCCTCCTCCCAGAATTCTCCCGCATGCCTCCTGCCAACCTCCGCTCCCCCCCTCCATCCAGCTTCTACACTCCTCCCATACATGTTCCCACGTCTCCATCGCTCCTCCACATAATCTACATACTCTCCTTTCCTCTCCCTCCCAATATCTTCCCTCCCTTACCTCATTACCCAGTCTAAATCTTACCACTCTTTGCCACCTACTCTCCCCCCACCCTTTTTGTAAGTATCTCGGAATCCCCTCCCCCTTCACTTTTCTGTACCATTTGCTAAATCTCCCTTCCCTTATCTTACTCCATCTTTCTTTCTTCTGTCTTTCCCTGTCCCTCGCTTCCAACTCTTCAAATTCTATCTCTCCCTCTATCTCTTGCCTTTCCCATTCCCTCAGTTCCATTCCCCTGTCTTTGAAGAATTGAGCTCTCTCCCTTTCCCATTTCGACAGATCCTTTCCTTTTCTTATCCTGTTCTCTCCCTGTCTCGTCCAAACATAGCTGAGCTAATAATCCTCCCCTACCTTCCTCCAACCTTTTCTCAAAACCCCACGCTCTCCTTCCTGCCCTACTTCTTAGCAGATCCCTCCCTGTCTCCTCTCTTACCAGGTATCCTGGAGTTCTTCCCTCTACACCCAGTACCCACCTCAAAAATCTTTCCTGTATCCTCTCAATCTTTTCTCTTTCTTTCCATCCCCACACTTCTACCCCGTATCCTGCTACTGTCCATACCAACCTAT
>NW_012026784.1:3598484-3598810 GCF_000956235.1 Wasmannia auropunctata
TATCCCCTGTGTGCCTTGTCGACTCAGTCGGGGATGCGGTTTCCAGTGTCATAAAGTTGGAATATTTCTCTTTAATTTGAAAAAAAAAAACAAGTCGCTACGATTTTTTTTCACAAAGTTACAGCATTTTGAAATAACCCTTGTATTTTTCTCATGTATGATCAACATTACCCGATGTGCATTATAAGTAGGTTGACGATCGGATTTTGCACACCGTGTGTGTATATGTGTATGTTTTACACACGCCCGCACTCACACAATGTGCAAAATCCGATTGTTAACTCCCTATAGTGCACATCGGACAATGCCAAACATACATGAGAAAA
>NW_012026784.1:3598830-3599411 GCF_000956235.1 Wasmannia auropunctata
AACTTTATATAATTCTAATATATTATTTTTGAAAAACAATTATATATGATTTTCAAAGTATTATAAATACATTATATTAACATAAAATAAATGATAGAATAATTCTCAAAAAGTATTTGCATTAATATTTCTAAAACATTTTTACAATTCTTTCAAAAAAAGGCATGACATCGATTCTTGCATATTTCGAAATGTATTGTTGTCACTTTTCCACGAAGTTAATTGTGTATGAAAATACTGAACAATTAAGAGCAACGTAAAACTGGAACTACATATATGTATATTTTGAAAGAGAGAGTAACTTTTTTTATATTCACTTCATACATAGTATTTCGTGCAAATATAACCATATATTTGTTTTCACTTTCTTTAGAAAATAATCTAATGTGTGTATATCGATGTTATAATGCTAGTGTTCAATAAATTCTATGTTATAACATTTTTAAAATACACTGCTCAAAAAAATTATGGCATAGAAAAATTTTGAGCAAAAATTGGTCAACTTTGGTTAACGGTAACTCCGCAAAAAATCATCGTAAAATGATGAACTTTTTTTCAAATGAAAGCTTGAAATCTCTACT
>NW_012026784.1:3599431-3600604 GCF_000956235.1 Wasmannia auropunctata
CCTGAAATCTGGCGTTATTATTAATGATAAATTCGGTTTCCACAAAAAAATGCTGTATTATCAACATTCTAGAGATAAATAATCATTTTTTGTAAAAAATCCGGAATTGTGCTGCAAATTACATAATAAAATAGGATGTTTTGATTGGTCAAATCGAATAACGCGACGCATGACGCGCTCAATAAAAACGAACCCTAAGATTAAAAATGAAGCTCAGTCAACGAGAACACAGTAGACTATTGTAAGATTGAGATTAAAAATGAGAATTTCGTATATTTTTTCAATCTTCAATCTCAATCTTATTGTTAGCCAATAACTTGACGACTTCTTGGTCACATGAAGATTACTGACATTTATACCAAAAATGATAAAGCAAATAGAGACTAACTTCGTATAATAATAAACGTACAATTAAATTTAATACATAGATAAGTATTGTTATAAACAAAATTATCAATCACAATAAATAATGTGATTGGACAATCTTCAATCTCAATCTTTATCTCAATCTTAATTTCATTCTCCAATGCGTAATCTAATACAGGCTTAAGGGTTCCCATTGAACGCGTCAGGTGTCGCATCATCTGAACTAACCAATCAAAACATCACATTTTATTGCGTAATTGCCGCGTAATCCGGAATTTCATACAAAAAAAATTCTTTTATCTTCAGGATATCGAGTAACCTTTAATAACATGTCCTCGAGTTTTCAAAGTAAGAAATTCCATTTTTAAAAATATTTATTGCTTTTCAAAAAATTATATGCATATCCTCGAATCTTCGAAATGAGATTGTATTTTTACAGATTTTTATTGCTTTTCTAACAATTATATGCATATCTTCAAGTCTTCAAAATAAAATTAAATTTTTAAAAATTTTTATTGCTTTTCAAAAAATTATATGTAAATCTTCGAATCTCCGAAATAAAAGATTATATTTTTAAAAATTTCTTATTGCTTTTCAAAAAATTATATACATACTCTCAAGTCATCGAAATGAGAAATTGCACTTTAAGAAGAATTTCTTTACTTTAAAGAAATTATATACATGTCCTCGAGTCTTCAAAATGAGAGATTGCATTTTCAGAAACATTTAATTGCTTTCATAAAATTATTGTTGATAAACAACTTCAAGATTTTATTTATTATAAAAAAATATATGTATATACATGTA
>NW_012026784.1:3600733-3601276 GCF_000956235.1 Wasmannia auropunctata
TTTTCTGTAACAGTAACAATGATTAACAAATATATTTGCGTGCGCTGGAATTTACAGGCGAGTTCGTTCGGCCGCGACTAACGCCGCGGCAGCCGTCGGCGGTATCGCCGAGGTCGCGATTCACACGTCCGGGAACGCTCCCGGAGATGACGGGTGTACGAGCTTCGTTCTTACGCTACTTTAAATCCGCGAAAATATCTTGTCGCTGTACGCGAGTACGCCTCGCACGGCGTACGACGGATCACACACCACGTGGCGTCGCGATAATTCTAAGTACTGCCGACATTCGGCACGCTAGCACGCAAAAATTCGGACTCTCAATAACGCGAAAGAAACACAAAATAACACATAAGTAACGCACCCGGCTGTGGCAAGGCGAGCGCAAAATTCTCTACTCGATTCGCGTAACTCTATGCCGGGCGGATGGCACACATTGACTCTACACACGAACACACGATTACGCGGACAACGAAACTGAAATAGCGCGATCCGCCCAACAATGAAACCGGCGGCTGACACTTATAATCGCTAACGTTCGTCTCA
>NW_012026784.1:3604350-3604515 GCF_000956235.1 Wasmannia auropunctata
CGCGATTTCGCGCGCCTATAAATAGACGGCCAGGTATAGTTCATGTACGCAAAGAACCATGAGATTCGTGCGACAGCCGTTGGCGATACGCGTTACGAACTGCGACGAGAGATCGCGAGCGACGGGGGGCGGCGCGACGGAACACCGGCACGGCGAATTGCTGCC
>NW_012026784.1:3604535-3605309 GCF_000956235.1 Wasmannia auropunctata
GACGTGTGCTCTTCCGATCTAAACGCGAAGGAATGGCATTTACTATGATCGAATCTCGGTTTAAAAGGCCGAGAACTGAAACAAAAAAGATTTTCAACCATAAATTATTTTAATGAAACAATTGTTATGTACCATAATATACCGATGATTAATTAAAATAAAAGAAAAATAAAAAAAACGAAGTTTTTTTTATTTTTTAGGGGTAGATATTCATTAAAAAATTTCCGCTTGTCACCAAAATTCATCATTTTTTATGCCTTTTCCGAAAATACATGCACAACGGGGGTAAGAATTAGCTCCACCCTAGTAAATACTTAGCTATTTATTAAGTTTTATGCAATTATTTATAATCATATATGTTAATGTTATATGTATATATACATATAATATATATTTGATAAAATTAACTATAATAAAATAAAAAAGACAAAATCTATATAAAACCGGAAAAAAGCTCTCTTTCTTTCTAATAAGTTCAAATAACATTGTGAAAAAAACACTTAAATAAAACCAAGCAAATTCAGAAACAATTCTAACGCTACAACCGTCTCCAGGCATCGATATTACAATTGTCCCCTAATGATATTATAATTTAAAGTAAAGTTTCAAAATAAATATATAGATGAAAATCAATTAAAATATGCAAGTCATCAACATAAATGATCACTAAAACCTTTTTAGATAATACGTTATAACTTCACCATTAAAAAACAAAAATATTTTAGATTTGTGCACATAATAAAACTTACTTGACGAATGAAGAAAGTATTTTTT
>NW_012026784.1:3605359-3618155 GCF_000956235.1 Wasmannia auropunctata
TAATTTCGTAAAAAGCAAATACAAATTTCTTAAAAAGAAATCTCTGAGTTTGTTATTGTATTGTCGGCATACGCCGTTCCACGCTTGCGTCTCGGAAACTCTTGCTTCAAGAAGCCGTGGTCGAGGGAAATCACTTTTTCTTTATTTGGAAATAACTTCGGCAACGGACTAGTAATTGACAAAGCTTGAAGATTCTTTATTTTAACTGAGACGGCACGCATGTACAGAGATCGATATTTTAATTGTTACGGTCAGGGTAATTAACTGACTCAGGTGTCCTTTCTCACTATCTTTATCACGTTAGAAGTATAATAATCTCGCTCAAACGTCTTATGTTATTACAATATCAACTCTATTGTTCACGCAATGGCTAGTCTATACTCTTAAAACCACACGTCCTTACAGCTTCACCGTCTATCGAGTTCTCTCTCCGTTCCTTGTCTATCCGCCGACCATGCTTACTCACGCCACCTAGACCTAGACTCGTCCCTTTTATGCATACGTCGTTATTCGTTACATCATTCGATAGGCGCGCCAATGCGCGCCAATACAAGACCGGCTACTTTACATTCGGCCATTCTGTTATGAGTCCCTTCACTCAGAAATTGGGACAGAAGAGTATTTTACCTATTAGACCCTGTAACTTTTGTGCGATATTTCGACCTCACACTGATTACCATAATTTGTAGTCTTATATAGTTAGTCGCAATCTACGATTATCTATGTGGTGTCTAATATCTATTGCTTACTTGCATTCCACACTAATTGCTTGCGTTACATGGTTTATCTATATGTCAGTCTAATTTATGACAATTTTATGTGATCTGTAATGATCTATAATTATCTGTGCAAAGTCTATCGCTCATATCTACATTTTGTACTAATCACTCATAACTCACACAAATCTATCAAAACTTGTAATTTCCTGCAATCTGTTATGATCTACAAATATCTACGTAGTGTACACGCTAGTCGCTCATAACTTGCACAAATCTGTAAAATTTCAATAAGTCTTGTATGATCTGTTATAGTCTGCGACTATCTACGTGATGTCCATTGACATCATTGATACTTAACGTTAGTCGCCTATAACTCACCAAGTTACATTTAAGATCGTGTGCTTACACTAATTATACATGCTTTGTTACGGTCTGTAATCATTTGCGCAGTATCTGGTAATATCATTTATCTTAAGTACTAATTATTTATAACATGCTTTTATAAGTAAGGTTTCTTAAACTCTACATTCTCGATCTAAACTAATAACGGTTAATCATACTCTGTTCACTTTCCTTTCCATTTTCTTGGTTGTATTCGCTGTTGCTATCATCGCTCGCTGAATCATTAAAATTAAGCCATGGGTGTAATTTATCGATTGCTACTACATTTTCATATCGTTTGTTTCCTCTACGAGTTATCGGTGTATCTTCAACCAAAAATCTATCGTTTGGTAAGATCTTTGTAATACGATAAGGACCTTGGAACCTGGCTACTAGTTTTTTTGGTTGGCCTAACATTGCCTGATCTGTTGGAGTTCTTTCGATTCTCACTAAGTCCCCTACTTTATAGGGCGTCGGTGCCCTTCTTTGTTTGTTAAATCTCTTTTCTGCAATATTTTGTTGTCGTTGTATTCTTTCGTTAGCTTCGGTCCTCATTTTCGCTAGATCATCACTACTGACACGATGTTTTGTTGCATAAATCACATCGCTAATTATATTTTCAGAAGCATTTATTAATTTACATCCGAACAATAATTCTGAGGAGCTTTTTCCTGTTGTCTCATTCGTTGTGGTATTTATAGCTAACTGTATCCCACCCACATACTCGTCCCATGTACAATCTTTTTCGCCATGGCTGCGGGCGCCAAGGGCATTAACGATAGTTCGGTTAAAACATTCTACCTACCCGTTCGCCCTGGGAGTGGCAACTGCATTTAATACATGATTTATTTTATATTCCTGTATAAAAGCTTTAAATTTGGAACTCGTAATACATGTTCCTCTACTACTATGTAATAATACGAGTTGGTGTCCCAAAATAACCAAAATGCTCTTTAAAGACCCTAATTGCTGTCATAGTTTTAGTATCTCGAACTGCCTTAACATTAATATATTTTGTGAATGCGTCAATAATTATTAACAGATAAGTATTCCCTCTTTTACTGCGAACAAATGGGCCCAGGCGGTCAGCATGTAAAGTATGAAAAGGCACATTGACCTTTGGTATTGCATGAAGGAAACCCTCCTTCGGGCCTCCAGGTGCCTTATGATGCGCGCATTCTAAACACGCGAAACATATTTTTTTACAAATCGGCGCATTCTTGGAAACCAGAACGACTCCCGAATACGCGATAGTGTTTTTTCAAAACCAAAGTGCCCTGCATTATCGTGATTCATTCTTATTATTTGCCATCGAACCCCTTTTGGCACTACCTATTTTATTTCACCATTAACTTGTCTATATACGTGGCCACCTTTTATTTTATAATTCTTATGCACGTCTATCATATGCCCTACTTCTTTATGCTCTAATATCTCCTTAATTTTTCCGATTTCTTCGTCTGCACTCTGAACAGTAGCTATCCAATTCGTTACATCTATTTGTAATACATCTAACGCGCATTCGTCTATATTCGCGTTTAATTCAATAACTAGGTTGCGACTCAGTGCATCTACGTGCGCCATACGTGTGCCCGGTCTATATTCAATTTCGCAATCGTATTCTTGCAACCGAATCCACCATCGTGCGATTCGCGGCACTAAGTCACGCTTGGTTAACACGGTTCGCAGTGCATTGCAATCTGTAATTATCTTGAATTTTAGGCCTAAGAGATAAACGCGGAAACGGCGTAGGGCCTCAATTACCGCAAGGGTTTCTAAATCGTATGAATGCCATTTTTGTTTGTCTGTAGTTGTTTTTCGGCTATAATACGCGACTGGTTTTAGTGCTCCCTCGTCATTTCGTTGCATCAAAATGCCCGCAATTCCTACTTTTGATGCATCTGTATGCAATTCCGTTTCCCGTTTCGTTTCGTATAATGCCATTACCGGTCGTTCAATTAATTTTTCTTTTAATTGGTTGAAAGCTTCTGTCTATTCGTTTGTCCATTTCCATTCTGATGTGTTTTTTAGTAAATCAGTAAGTGGTCGCGCTATTGATGCAAAGTTTTCTACAAATTGCTTATAAAAACTTGCAAGTCCGATAAATTGTCTAATTTCATGTACGTTTCTAGGGACAGGAAATTTTGAAACAGCATTCGTCTTTAGCGCCCCTTTTTGAATTTCATTCCCGCTAATTTCAAATCCTAAGAAATCGATATTTTTGTAAAAGAATTTACATTTACTTAGTTTCAAGATTAACCCACTTTCGTTTATTATGTTGTAAGTCTCGCTGTGCGTTACTTACAATGTCACACTTAGTGATAAGCAGGTCACTGTTGCAATCTAATATTGCAACGGTGACCCATACTAATTGAGGACGCCGACGCAGGACTTCGGCAACCTCAATACGCGTCCTCCAAAAACTGCGGCAGTCGCAATTAAGCAATAATTGCAACTGCTGAGCAGTGCAGTGGCCCACTTGAGACGGGATAAAACCCGCCGTCCAGCGGACCACTGCGGGAGTTCACTTCTAAGCATTAACGCATAACGTTACGCTTTCGGCACGCGCAGTGATCAACTTGTAAGTAGCACGTAAAATATAGTCAGTGTGTTAAACGATATAACTGTGCATTACTTCAACATCCACCACTATGAGTCCTTTCCACGTTACACTCCTGCCACGGTGTAACAAGTGGCAACACAAGAAGATGTTGCTTAAGTTTCGACTGAGATCGTGTGCTGTTGTTTTTAGTAAAAGTGACATTCGAGCGGCAAGTAACTTTGAGTGTTTCGCAATGATGCTTAATAAAATCAAAAAATTGTTTAAGAGTAGGTAATTCGGAATCAGTTAGAGAAGATTGCCATTCACGGAGAGTAAGCGTATCAAACTTCAAGCTTAAAGTATGTATAAGTAGATAGTCCCAATGCGCGGTCGGACGTTTCAACGCTTAAGGAGCATGTAAATGTTTCGTAGCACCGTCCGCGATTTTTCTTAGTTCGATGTAACTTTCCTTAGTCATGGATGGCAATTCCATTATTGCTTTGATATGATTCTGCACGATAATTCGCTTGTTGTCGAATTGCTCCTTGAGTAAAGACCATGCGACCTCGTAATTAGTGTCAGAAAGCTCTATTGAAGCAACAATATCACTCGTATTTTCTGTGAGAGACCCCTTTAAATATTAAAATTTTTGAATATTGTTAAGAAAAGCATTAGAGTGAATAATCGAATGAAAAGTGTCATGAAATGGAAACCACTCATCGTATTTGCCTGAGAACAAAGGAAGATTTATTTTAGGAAGGCGAACATGCGTTGACGATTCAGAAGTTTCGTGTGAGCTTGAAGTAGATGGTGAAAATCCACTGGAATTACATGATAGTAATGGAGGATTTAACCATTCTCTGATTTTAGAGGATAGAGCAAAAAATGCCTCCTCGGACACGACGCGATCGTTGGCTTCAGCATCATCAATTATTTCTAATCGAGATTGTATTAAATTATAGTCTGACCAATATTGGTCTAATCTTAATTTGCGTTCCTCAAGTTGAGCGGTTATAGATGGATTAATACTGACTACGGAATCTACATAGTTTTTAATTCGTGTGCACAAACCTTTAATTATTCCGCGTTATTTTTTTAGCGTTGCGGCATCGTCGGTGGCCATGGTAATTGTGGTGACTTACCAATGATTCGGAATGCTAGATAGAGTGAAGTGGTTTATTCGGGGCCTCAATTTACACTCATGCTGAGACAGCTCACACCAACGTCCGTGCTCCGCAAATCACGCACTGTTCACGCTCTTGCCTACACGCACACACACACACATCCACACACGCGCGCGCATGCACTCATGCTCCTCGCCTCCCCGCATACATTACAGTAATGAAATTAACACACGAAGATCGCAAAAAAATGACCTGGTTGGCAATAACCACCGAAACAATAACCCTTACCTGATATGTATCGGGTGTACTTATGCTAAACAAAATAAAACGCAATCGTAGGTCGGATGAGTAGGTCGGATGAATTCTGCTGGAACGGATGACTCCGGTGAAGAAATCTAGCTGAATGGCCACAAGGTTGCTTCCACGAAGTAGGCTGAACTCTGTCACTTGAATGTCGTCGCTCAAACGCCGCTGTGAATGTCGTGTCGTCGCTCGAACGCCGCCGTAAATGTCGTGTCGTCGCTCGAACGCCGCTGATTGCACTCAAACGCTGTCGTGAATGTCGATTGCTGAATTTTTAGATGCTGTTGCAGATTGGACTTTTTGGGCTCGAAGAAATGTAGCTGCTTGATTTCTTGAGCACAAAATCTCAATCTCGTGCAAATATGGGTTCCCCTTAGTAGGCAAAGAGCATAGAAAGCTCTGAATAGATGGATAGTGATGCTCGTAAGAACGATTGACCGTCTTAGTAAATTGACCTCGCTGAAATGCCAGTCGCTACTGCCGAAGGTGCGGATATGATGTATCTGGCTCGAAGGACCAAAATTATGTTATTGTATTGTCGGCATACGCCGTTCCACGCTTGCGTCTCGGAAACTCTTGCTTCAAGAAGCCGTGGTCGAAGAAAATAACTTCCTCTTTATTTGGAAATAACTTCGGCAATGGACTGGTGATTGACAAAGCTTGAAGGTTTTTTATTTTAACTGAGACGGCACGCATGTACAGAGATCGATATCTTAATAAATAATAAACGAATGCTCAAGAAAAAATACAATTGCGGCACATGAGACAAAAGAAAAAGAGTTAAATAAAACAAATCGTGTTGGCCGCAAAAAGATTAAACTGATCGTGTTGGCTGTAAAAAAAATTGTGCGCAACGGAAATTCATACTCAGTTCTTTAACAATGCTTAGTTCTTTAACAGGCTTAGAAGACAAATGAGGACTTACATATAATTTTATAAAAAGCAACAAATATTTTTAAAAAAGAAATCACTCATTTAGAAATCACGTGGGCACGCATTGATACCATAATTTCATAAAAAGCAAGTACAAATTTCTAAAAAAGAAACTCTAAAAAACTCAAAGACACATAATTTCGTAAAGAGCAAATACAAATTTCAAAAAAAGAAATGTCTCAATTAGAAGTCTCCTGGGCGCGCATATAATTTCGTAAAAAGCAAATACAAATTTCTAAAACAGAAATCTCTGACTTAGAAGCCTTGTTGGCGCGCATATAATTTCGTAAAAAGCAAATACAAATTAAAAAAAAGAAATATCTCACTTAGAAGACTCGAAGGCGCGCATATAATTTCTTAAGAAGCAAATTTCTAACAACCTTCGGTTGGCAGCAGACGTAAAAAGAAATCTCTCATATAGAAGTCTCGAGGATGCACATTAAAATCAACGATGCAATCCTTAGTTTTCACAATAAATGCAATTGTAGGTAAATTTTGTTCATAACCGTTTTGTAATGTACAAATAAATATTATTAAAAAATTTAAGTATGCCACTCAAGTTTATTTTAGAAAAGGATATCTCTTAACGTTCACTTTGCAGAATCTTGCTTCGATATGTTTTTTCACAAGAATCTTGAAATGATAATCTTCTATTTTACATCAAGAATCATCTTTGTAGAATCAGCTTTGTAGAATAAGAATATCGAAATCAGGATTTCATCTAACAATAAGTCAGGATTGCACATCCATGTAATAAAACTTGTATAGGAACTTATTTAACATCCATATAAACCTAAAAATAGAAATTACACTGTGATTAACCCCTCACAATCTAAGACGACAGGAATAGATAATCTTGGCGATGACAGGCGCTTGTCAGAGAAATCAGCGACCAATCATTGTCGCGGAAAAGAGTCACCAGACACTACATAAAGCGCTGATGTGATTATCACAACACTAAATAAATAATGACACAACATTAAATAAATAATCTTAGTACATACAATAACCTTAGTATAAAATTTTCGCCATGACAATTGCTCACGAAGTTAGCACAGCAAGACAACCAGCATCGCGGAAAAGCGGCAACATTAAAATTATTATATGATGTTATAATAATGTACATTTAACGTACAAAATCTCCACGATGACAGCAAAATGTAATTTTGCCGCTCACGAAGTTTGCACAGCAAGTGAACCAATCAGCGTCACGGAAAAAAGTCAACAATAAACTTCGAGACTTTCGAGAAACTTCGATATATTTCACTATCGATTTAACATGCCTTTTTTTAGATAGGACTAGCACGCAGCGCGCGCTTCGCGCGCGCTATCCACGATTGTTACAAATTTCATATAATTACAAAAAAATCCTCTTTACCTCACCCTCTCCCCACCTTCTCTCTCTTTCTCTTCACCCCTCTATCTTTCTCTCCCACTCTTCTTCCCTCTCTCTCATTCGATCTTTAATCTTGTTCTATCTTCCTCATCCATCTCTCCTTTTCCCCGTCATCCACCAGCACTCTACGATATTCCTCCTGCCAACTCCCTTTCTCATCCCTCTCTGTCTAACTCCTGCATTTCTCCCACAAGTCTTCATCCCCCCTCTGTATAGTCTACACATTATTTTATTTTCCTCTATCCAATATCTATTTTCCTATATCTCATTTTCCAACTTTTCTAAATCTTGCTACCCTCCTCTACCTACTTTCTTCCACTCCTTCTCTGAAAACTCCGAAACTTTTCCCTCTCTCTTTACCTTCACATTTACTATATTTACCATTCCTAATCCTTTCCTATCTTTTATTTATTTGCCTCACCCTATCCCATTCCTCCAATTCTTCAAAACCCATCCCTCCCAACTTTCTTTGTTTTTCCTATTCATGCGGCTTCATTCTTCTGTTTTTAAAGAACTGACTTCATTTTGTTTCCTAACCTGATAGTTTTTTTCCCTCTCTGCTCTTTCGTTCACATCTCTTAAGCACGTCTGTGCAATTACGCTTTCCCTACCTTCCTCCAATCTCCTCTCGAATCCCCCCGCCCTTCCACTTGCCCTATTTCTCATTAATTCCCTCTGTACCTCCTCCGTCACTGAACACCCTGGTATCCTCCCTTCTACTCCTAGCATCCTCCTCATGTATCTTTCATGTAACCTCTCTACCTCCTTTTTTTCCTTTCATCCCTATATCTCCACCCCATAGGTAATACTGCCCATATCAACCTGTCAAACAGCCAAATCTTTCTTTTCCAGTCTTTTCCAAATCTCTTTTTACCAATCCCCCGCACTTGTTCTGTTATACTTATTGCTTTCGCCACCCTATATCTTATGTGTGTCTCCTGCCTTCCATTTCTTTGCATCACGTATCCCAGATATTTAAATTCATCTACTTTATTTTCCTACCTTTCCATCATCAACTTGCTCTACTCAATCTTCCTTTTACCCTTTAAATCTGATCATCTTTATTTTCACATTTAATTCTAATCACCTCCGATCCATGTATCTTTCCAACTTCATGTATCTTTCCTCTCAATCATACTCTTCATACTCCCTTCTTTTTCATTTTTTTTTCCAAATCTGCTATTACAAGATTAAACAATAGCGGGATACCGTTGTCTTTCCCTCGCTGTCCAAAATCCTCTTCCTACCTCCTACCCTATCTTCACCCTACTCCTCATCTCCTACACTCTCTCTGTAAATCTCTCTCTTCCTCATAGCACCCTCATAGCCTTTATTAGCATTCTCCTGTCCACCGAATTTAACGCGGCTTGCAAGTTTACAAATAGAGCTACCAATTTCTCTCTTTTCTTCCACCTGTCTGTTTATTAAGTAGTTTAATACACTGATGTTATCAATCGTACTCATCCTTTTTCTGAACCCCGTTTGATTCAGCGGAATTATACCCTTTCTCTTAACTTCCTTTTTTAATCTACCTTCTAAAACTGCTGTGTATTTTTTGTTTACAGACGGCATCACTGTCATCCTTTCTATAATTTCGCACCTCTCTTGTCCCCTTTTCCAACAATGGCACCACTATCTCCGCTCTCCAATCTTTTGGCTAACCTTCTCTATCCCATACTCTACTACACAACCTAACTCCTAAACCTAATCTTCTAACTCATCCCCATCATATTTCCATACTCCTTCTGGTATTCCATCAATATTCACTGCCTTTCCATTTTTAATATTTTTCTTTATTCTCCTAATTTCTTCTTTGCCCAGCTCCTTCTCTCCTACGCTTTCCTCTTGTCTTACTTCTCTTACTACTCTTCCCTCTATTCCTCTCAACAGATCCCTAAAATATTCATTTCATTTCATTCATCTTTTTCATTTCAATATTTTCATTGATTTCCTTCTATTTTTTTTCTTTCCTTGTTTACAATCCTTTACACCTTACTTTCTGTTTTTGCTTCCTCTACCTTTCTTTCCCGTTTCCTACTCTTCTCCCTTTTCTTTTTTTCGCATAACTTCTTGTATTCCTCCTCTTTTCTGTAGTCTATACCTTCCCTTATTCCATTTCTCCAATTCCTCAACGCTCTCCTAACTAATTTTGTCTTTTCAACGTATTCCTCATACCAATACTTTCCCACTCCTTTTCCCCTTCTTTTCTCCTCTCCTTTTCAATGCCCCTCGTATCCTCACCTCCATTATCTCCATTTTTCCTCCATCCTTTCCGTTACCCCTTTCACTTTCCTCAATTCTGCTTTAAACCTCTCTCTTCCCTCTTTATCTCAAGTTCCTCTATATACTCGCATACTTTTTCTTATACCATTCCTTCCTCTGCCATTTTCTTCCTTCAACCATATCTCTAACGAATGATGGTCCGAGTCCACCTATTTCCAATTTCACTATATCCTCCCTTATCTCCTTATCAAGAGACGCGGTAGCGTCTCCCGCCAAGTACATTTTTTCGCTACATGATGACCAGGAGACGTTATTGTATACTGACAGAGACGCTACAGGGTATCCTTTACCGGACGGATAACATTTCTGTAGCAATAAATTATTATTTCTTTTAACTATATGGATATTATCAATAAATGCCTATTTTGTGAAAAAAACTCTATTTTTCTAGTCACAATAACGTAATAACGATGTTCATAAGTGGATTTGATGTACAAGCATATAAAATGCATGTTATTTTTTGCCCGATTTTATGTTATTCTGATACGTCGTCGTTGTCTTCGTCGCAAAATTTCAATCTTGTCCTCTATATTTTGCCGCTGTTGTTGTCGCCGTTTTTTTCTTTGCTTTTTTCGTAAAATTTCAATGTTGTTTCTTTGGTCTGCTATATCGTTGTCGTCGTCTTCTTCTTCACAAAATTTCAATTTTGTTCCTCGTCTCTCTCACAACTTCTCGTCTGTTTCTCCGCTTTCTCGTTTCTCTCACAACTCTCTTGTGGTCGTCGTCGAGGAAGTGAGTGTTTATGTGTTTGCCGTCGAGGAACTAAGTGTCTAGGTGTCGTTTAGATCTTCGCCGTCGAGAAAGTGAATGTCTACGTAGTTACCGTCGATGAAGTGAGCGTCTACGTGTTTGCCGTCGAGGAACTAAATGTCTAGGAGTCGTCTACGCCTTTGCTGTTGACGTAGTGATTGTCTACGTGTTCACCGTCGAACAATTAAGTGTTTTCGTACTATCTATAAGGTTTTCGCCATCGAGAAAGTAAATGTCTATGTGGTCGCAATTGAGGAAGTGAGTGTGTTCGTATTTGCCGTCGAGAAACTAAGTGTTCAGGTGTCGTCTAGGGCTTGATCGTCGAGGAAATGAATGTCTACATGGTTGCCGTCAATAAAGTGAGTGTCAACGTGTTTGCCATCGAGGAACTCTAAGTGTCTAATGTTGTCTAGGTCTTCGCTGTCGATGAAGTAAATGTCTTGGAGCCCATCTAGGCCTTCGCTGTCGAGGAAGTGTGTGTCTACGTATTCGCCGTCGAAAAACTAAGTGTCTAGGTGTTATCTCGCCTCTCTCGGGATTATCTCGTCTCTCTTATAGCTCTCTCGTTTCTCACGGCTTTATTATCTCTTTCACGGCTCTCTCATCTTTTTCACAGCTTTCTCATTTGTTTCTTTGTTCTCTCGTCTCTTTAACAATTTTCTGGTCTCTTTTTTAGAACCCTCATCTCTTTTTCGATTTTTTTGTTTTTCTTACGGCTTTCGCGTCTCTCTCATGACTCTCTCGATTTTCTAACAATTCTTTTGTCTCTTTCTCAGTACTCTCGCCTCTTGTAATTTTATTGTCTCTCCTAAAGGTTTCTTATCTTTCTCACGGCTCTTTCGTCTTTTTCACGGCTTTTGCTTCTCTCTTAGGACTCTCTCGTCTTTCTAACAACTTTCTCATTTCTTTCTCGGTTCCCTCGCTTCTCTCACGGCTCTCTTGTCTCTTTCACACAACTTTCTCGTCTCTCCAGCTTTATTATCTACGGCTTTATTACAGCTCTATCACGGTTTTCTTGCTCTCTCACGGTTACCTCATCCTTCTCACAGCTCTCATGACTTTTTTACTTTTAGTGATGATATACAATTCATTTTGTCAATAAAGTAAAATAAAATGAATACATAAGTTACAAAAAAATGAATCAAATTAAATAAAAAATAAAATAAAATAAATAAAATTAAAAAATTAAAAAATAAGAAATGATATAAGTAAAATAAATAAAATGTAACAAAAAATTAGTGAAATCCGTGGAAAAGACATTAAAAATGTAAAAAAGACCGCCAAGTATATTTTTTAATGTTTTTAACTCGAAAAAATTGTATTAAATTAAAAAAATGAAATCTATGTATTATCCTAAATGTATATAACACGACCTCGAAAAAAATTTATCAAAAGAAAATCCAAGTGTCATTATTTTCAATGTATAATACGATCACGCAAATTTATTTTGTAAATAATATTTTTAAAAAATTCAATTTTAAAAACCAAAAATATAATACCATCAAAAAAGTGAAATCAAAATTATTCCAAGTACATCTATTTTAATTGTATTAAAAGAATATAATGGTGGAAATCAAAAAAGGCGTAACTAAAAAAATGCAATAGTGGAAACAGAAAAAAGCTAAAATAATGACATGAAAAAAAAGTGAAATCAATTAAAATCATTAGAATCAATCATCAGAATAATCAATCATTAGAATAATCAATATCGTAAAAAGAAATTGAAAAGAGATTATACATCGATAACAAGTAGCAAATTACGTGACAGAAAAATTAAAGATGAGAAGAAATCTCTAGTAGCAGCATACTTAGCGCGCCCGTTTTATATACGTATAACTCATGGAAATAATACATGCAATTCATGCTAACAATACATTATTTATTCATCATAATATTATTATCATTCAGTTTATAACATTATTGTTGCAAAAAGTTAATAAGTATAAGAATTTATATGGCAAACTTAGTATATTTAAGTCAATTTCAACTACTTATACTAACGAGTCAAACATATAATATGCGGCTTTGGCAATAAAAATATATAAAAAACGGGCGCGCCAAGTATGCTGCTGTTGGAGATTTCTTCCCATCTTTGATTTTTCTGTCACGTAATTTGCTACTTATTATCGATGCATAATCCCTTTTCAATTTCTTTTTACGATATTGATTATACTAATTAATGTACTTGGAATAATATTTTGATTTCACTTCATTTTCATGTCATTATTTTGGCTTTTTTCTGTTTCCTATGTGTTTTCTTAGTTACGCTTTTTTTTGGTTTCCACCATTATATTCTTTTAATATAATTACAATAGATATACTTGGAATAATTTTGATTTCACTTTTTTTATGGTATTATATTTTT
>NW_012026784.1:3618310-3621230 GCF_000956235.1 Wasmannia auropunctata
TGGAGTTCAGACGTGTGCTCTTCCGATCTTTGGTTTTTAAAATTGAATTTTTTAAAAATATTATTTATAAAATGAATTTGCGTGATCGTATTATACATTAAAGATAATGACACTTGGGTTTTCTTTTAATACATTTTTTTTCAAGGTCATATTATACATTTAAGATAATACAAAGATTTCATTTTTTTAATTTGATACAATTTTTTCGAGGTAAAAACATTCAAAAAAATATTTGGCGGTTGTTCGGGAGTCGACCGCGGGCGCGCGGGACATTTGGAGGTTACGCGCCGCTCCGGGACGGGCTCGGGCATGTGCCTGTCACGTGATCGGACCTGCTCCACGACGGTGCGTCAGCCCTCGGTCGACGCTTGCTCTCCACGTGACCGATAGCGCTGCCCCGTTGCGAAAAGCGGCTGATTGCCGAAAAACAATCAGCCGCGTTAAAAATTCCACCGAATTCCTTCTCGAAGGCTCGAACAAACAACTCGAGCAAACAACTCGAACAAACAGGAAGTGCCCTTCGGTCACGCCACAAATTCGAGTCTTCGAGAGGGAGAGCTCGGCCCACGTTGGAAAAGCGGGAATCGCCCGCACTCACTTTGCCGCCGCTTGGTCTCGCTTACGGTCACGCAGTTTTTTTCGGTCGCTCGATACGCCTTTATCGAGGGCCTTGTCTCGCGCAAGTTATCGTCGATCCGCCGTCGCGGATTCGATAAATCGCGAACTTTTTCTTCAGTCGAAGAGTTAATTCGTCAAAATTAATTCCTAATACTCCGGGTTGTAAATAGTTATACTTTATTGTTCAATAAACGTGTTAGTCTTAAACGTTACATCTTCAGTTTTTTTCTTCGGACTCGCGCTCACGACGCTTCCCACTTCGCGCTCCCCGCGGTAAGTCCGCTCGCGAACAGCGGTCTTTTTTACATTTTTAATGTCTTTTCCACGGATTAACTAACACGTAATCCATAACTGATTCACCTCTTCCCCCGGTATACGTCCAATTACCTATCTTGTCTCCTTTCAGTCCCACATTCAAAATTGTCCATCCCTTCTCTCTAACGCATTCTATCAATTTTTTCCTTTCCTTGTTTATTTTTTTTTCTTTCGATGTTCTATCCTCTTCCTCTTCAACTCCCTCCTTCATATTTATCACTCTTTTATTTCCCATACTGGTGTCGAAATTCCCACCTATTATCGTATTCGTACCTTCCTAACTACCCTCCATCCAATCCCTTAACTCCTCCATCTTTTCCTTCATATCACCGTTTACATACACACCAATTATCCTTATATTCTTATTCCCGTATTCGAATTTTACTGATAACAGTTCTTCTAACTCTGGCCCCTCTTCCTTTTCCCGCACCATCTCCTTTCTTATTCTCATCAACATACCCCCTATCGCCCTTCCCTTTCTATTCTTCTTCTTTGCCCATTGCATCTTCCACATGCATCTCTTTGGCACCTTTCTTTTTATTCTCTCCTATCCTTTTTCCTCCATACATATTTCTAGTAATATCAACACATCCCATTTGTTTGTCATTCCCCAGAATTCCTTGTTTTTGTTAGCTAATAATTAATCCTAGAAACATTCCAGAACGCTATTTTCAGTTCTCTCTTTTTCTAAAGTGTCGATTTGAAAAATAGAGATTTAAAGCTGTAAAATGTTTTTTTGAACATCTCGATACGATCATTTGTGACAAAGTTACACTCTCTTGAATTTTGCCTATTTTTTGGAGGGTAGAGTAAGTGATGCTTTAATTTTGTTGAGAAGTGTACATTCCCCATCGCGTATTAATTGATTTTTACTAAAACGGACCAGAGAAAATAATAATCTCTTGAACAAATCATGAAATGGTCAATTTGATATTAAAATATCAAAATACTCTCTTTTTCTCTTTCATTCCCTATTAATTAATTTAAATTTCTTCCATTCTTCCTATCTTTATTCCTTTCATTTTCATATTTTATTATAAACACGTTTTTCTCTTTCTTATTCGTTATTTTATTTCTTTCATTCTTCTTTATCCAACTACATTTAATTATATATTCCCTATCGCGTATTAATTGTGATTTTTATTAAAACGGACAAGAGAAATTAATAAAAAAGAGAAATTTGTTAAACAAATCATAAAATCATCAATCTGATATTAAAATATTGAAATACATTCGGCGCCAAAATTGAAGGATCACCTAATCACTAAAAATAGGCAAATATTCACGAGTGTAATTTTATCAAAAATAATCAAAAAAGCATTTTACAACTTAAAGTCTCCATTTTTGAAATCTATAATTCATTAAATGACTTACCGATTTTTTACAAAGCTGCACGGATGCAAATGCAGACGCATCGAATTTAAAAATTGTTTACTCAGTTAGCGAAATTCCATGGAGTGAAATAAAAATCATATACAAATGCGACTTATAGCGTTCGAAAGCGTGAATCTTTACCTTTAATTTGCACACTCAATCAGCATTGTGCGATTTTTTTTCACCGAGTTATTTAATATTGAAGGTAATATTGAAGTAAAAAGGATCATTTTTGTTTTTGTATTGAATAAATCGGTAAAAAAAATCGCTGAAAAAATGCTTATCGAGTGCGCAAATTAAAAGTAAAGATATACGCTTTCATGTACGCTGTAAACTGCATTTGTGTGCGATTTTTAATTCATATCGAGGAGCCTTGCAAAATTCGTAACAAAGTGTATCGCATTTTTATTTCCGTAAAAGATCAGCAAAACGTTCTTTAAAGTCGATATAGAAAGTAAAGATTAAATTGTAAATGCTTTTGAAAAATTGTGTTGTAATATATCATTTTTTAAATAATATTACACTTTCCTTTGGAGAGTAGAATAGCTAAGCGATCTTTAATTTTGCTGTTGCATTAGCATAACCTAAACCAGCGGCACATTTGACATTTTTA
>NW_012026784.1:3621250-3621739 GCF_000956235.1 Wasmannia auropunctata
TTTTTTTTAATTAATATCATATTCTATTTCATTTTATTTTTTATTTGATTCGATTCATATTTTAGATATTTGTTTATTTATTTGACTTTATTTATTTTACTTATATCATTACTTATTTTTTTATTTAATTCATATCATGTTCTACTTCATTTTATTTTTTATTTTATTCACATTTTATATAATATTTGTTTATTTATTTGAATTTATTTATTTTACTTATATCATTCCTTATTTTTTATTTAATTCATGTCATGTTTTATTTTATTTTATTTTTTATTTGATTTGATTCATATTTTATATAATTTATATACATACATTTTATTTTATTTTATTGAAAAAATGAATCGTATAACATCACTAAGATCGACGGCGACGACGTAGACATTCACTTTCTTATTATATTTTAACATTTATTTCTTATTTATTTTTTACATTTATTTTTGTTTCATTCTTTATTTGTTTATTTATTTCATATATAGTTTACTTATA
>NW_012026784.1:3621789-3622911 GCF_000956235.1 Wasmannia auropunctata
GTGGAAAGGACTCGTAGTGGCGGATGTTGAAGTGATGCACAGTTATATCGTTTAACACAATGACTATATTTTACGTGCTACTTACAAGTTGATCACTGCGCGTGCCGACAGCGTAACGTTATGCGTTAATGCTTAGAAGTGAACTCCGCAGTGGTCCGCTGGACGGCGGGTTTTATCCCGTCTCGAGTGGGCCACTGCACTGCTCAGCAGTTGCAATTGTTGCTTAATTGCAACTGCCGCAGTTTTTGGAGGACGCGTATTGAGGTTGCCGAAGTCCTGCGTCGGCGTCCTCAATTATTATGGGTCACCGTTGCAATATTAGATTGCAACAGTGACCTGCTTATCACTAAGTGTGACGTTGTAAGTAAGGCACAGCGAGACTTACAACACCTTAACTAGCTGTTCGTAGTTTTACAGAGAACGTTACATGTCTCCAATACAAATTTTACATCTCGCACTTTCATAAATTGACCACGCATATATAACAAAATGCATCAGCATCATATTTACACTTTCTCGACGACATTTTAACTTTTTCTAGACTTGTACAAAACACCTGATTATTATTTATCACTCGAGTGCCATCTGGAGGCACTGTGTGAATGTAAAAACCCCACTTTTATATCGCGGTATCTTTGAATGTATTAGAATTAATTAAAATTCCTATAAAAACTCGAAAATGAGTATTATTACTATAACTGTCACAAAAGCAAACTTTACAGGGTAAAAAAGTATTTTTTTTGTCGTTTTTGTGCACTATTAACCGGAAAATCGTAAAATAAACTTTAGGACAAGGAACGAAATTTTTTTTGTAGAGCCGTGTAATTAAATATAAAATTGTTAAATATCTCAACCCTAATTAAAACAATCACGTTTCGTTGCTAGCGATCGTCTTTGATAATTAATAATAAAAATGTTAAATTTCTCGCACCCATTTAAACGACCAAATTCCGGATATCGTCAATGTTGTAATTAATTAATCATAAAATTGAGAAATATCTCGCGCCTATTTAAACGATCGCGTTTCGGGGTACGCGATCGTCTTTGTTAATTATAAATGACACTGTTGAATTTCTCGCACTTATTTAAACGACCAAATTCCGGATATCGTGAACGTGGTAA
>NW_012026784.1:3623728-3624651 GCF_000956235.1 Wasmannia auropunctata
TAAATATTTTGTTATATTGTTACGCCCGGGGCGGTGTATCTCGCGATCACGCACTCGCCCGCGTAACGTTCGCACTTCCGCACCCGCGTTCGCGCACGCGCACCGGAAGGTCGCGGAGAAATAAAAAGGAACACCAATTAGAAACACAAGGAACACGCTTTATTATAATGACTGTGAACAAACAACGCAGCGAATAGACAGAACAGAGCTCAGCACGTCCGAACGAATCGACGGCTCGTCTCCAAGTCTAATATGTCATCCGTTTGACAGATGACAACGCATCGTCAGGGAAACATCTGACAGCTGGACCGGCTCGCTGGTACATCGAACGACGCGGGCAAAGACACGGGCGTAACAATATATACCAAAGTAACAAAACTTTCTATTTTTTATATTTACTGTAGAACTGTCTATAGATAAAAGATACCATTAAAATCATTAATCATTTTAAGGCATAAGTACATATAAAAATATATATATAGTTTAAAAAATTAAACGAATTTATATATAGACATTTTATATTTTTGTGAACAGTATCGGTATTAAACATAATTAACATAAGGAAGTTTTTTCAAGTCAGTTTTAAAAATGATAGTGTTATATACAAATAAATAGTTTTTAACCCACTTGTCCCAATAATCATAGTTGATTATTCATCTAATGTAAAAAAGATAATCGATTTTGATTGATCAATTTTCTTAAATCTTAAGCCTTAAGTTTCATTATAGACGTCGTTTTAAGTTATAAAACGTTTAACTGTGATTGGTCAATATGATTATGACCTTACGGATACGATTAAAATTTTTGTATATGTAAAGGCCTTAATTGATCAAAACCAATGCACTATTTTAAATCTTAGTTTACGGTCGTAGATAGAACAATTATGACACTTTTCTTAATGAATATTAAAATGTATCTTATAC
>NW_012026784.1:3624671-3625093 GCF_000956235.1 Wasmannia auropunctata
TAGACTCGAGGCCACGAAAGCATGACCCCGATGTTGCCGAGCGGTTCGATGTAGGATGGGGTCTTATCGGAGGCCCGTGATGTCACGAGAGAGGCAGCGCAAACACGACCTCTGAATCCTTCGAATAAGTGGCGGAGCTCAGGCGGACGAAGTGGTTCGCTCGCTGGGCTTGGCGGAAAGAAGGTGCCTTGCCTTCTCGTCCCTGGCCTTTTATACTCCCGGCGTCGGTAGCGCGTGATGTCTATTGGCCCCACTCCGCCGCGGCGGCCGGGGCGCCTGCGCGTACCGGGTGGCAAGGGTGCGCGTGCACCCGGGGACCGTTCGCTTCGCAACCTCGCGCTAGCTGGTAGCCGGTTGCTTACATAACGTAGGCGCGGGCGCACTGCGCCTGTCATCGCCCCGCAGGTATTTGGCGGGGCGGC
>NW_012026784.1:3625454-3626839 GCF_000956235.1 Wasmannia auropunctata
GTGTGCTCTTCCGATCTCCTCACAAACATTTTCAGCCGCACAACAAAAATACTCTCAGATAGATAAAGAGGCGTACGCAATAATATTCGGGGTTAAGAAATTCTTTCAATTTCTATATGGAAATAAATTCACATTAGTGACGGACCATCGTCCTTTGGTTCAAATTTTATCGCCCACTGCTAGTTTGCCGATATATACTGCTATGAGAATGCAACATTATGCGATCTTTTTGCAAGGATTCAATTACGAAATTCAATACCGTAAATCTGAAAAGCATGCTAATGCAAACTGTTTGTCTAGACTCCCAATTGCAGGTCAAGAATCCGAGGGAGATGTGATAGACGCTTTCCATTTAGAAATAATTGACACTCTTCCGATAACAGCAAATAAAATTGCAATAGAAACTAAGAAAGATAAAGATTTACATGAATTGATCCAAGCATTGCAATCGGGAAAGCAAGTCGACAAGTCAAAACGTTATAATATAGATCAGATTGAGTTTAGTCTACAAGACGGTGTTATTATGCGCGGACATAGAGTGGTAATCCCAAAAGCATTACGTCCGCAGATATTACAAGAGTTACACTCAGGCCATTTCGGGGTTGTTAAAATGAAGAATCTGGCCCGTGGATACTGTTGGTGGTCCGGCATCAATAGCGACATTGAAAAGATATCTAAAAATTGTGTAAATTGTAATACACACAAAAATAATCCACCGAAAGTTGATGTACACCATTGGCAGCCTCCATCGACTCCTATGCAGCGAATCCATATTGATTTTGCAGGGCCTTTCTTGAATAAAATGTTTCTAATAGTAGTGGATGCTCATTCTAAGTGGCCTGAGGTGCACGTTATGTCGGATATTACTTCAAAATCCACGATTTCAAAATGTAGACAGATATTTGCGGCATTCGGTTTGCCACAAACAATAGTTACAGATAATGGTAGAACTTTCATTTCACACGAATTTCAAAAATTCTTACAAGATAACGGGATCGTTCACAAAGTAACATTCCCGTACAATCCTGCGACAAACGGCCAAGCCGAACGTTTTGTTCAAACGTTAAAACAAGCGTTAAAACGCATCAATTGTAATACAGCGAACATTAACTTAGCCGTAAGTAAAATGTTAATGCAATACCGATCTATGCCACATGCGTTAACCAACAAATCACCTGCGGAAATGTTCATAGGTAGAAAATTGTCAACTAGATTAGATCTAATACGCCCTATTAGGGAAGAGAAATGTATCGAGAAAAGTAAACTAAGCAGATATCTCTTATGCGGAGAGAGAGTTGCATGTAGAAATTATTCTGCGGAAGGAAAATGGAAATTTGGGAAAGTCAAGGAGAAATTAGGGAAATTGCATTACAAAATACTGCTCG